>NW_026110910.1:0-22500 GCF_024679095.1 Eriocheir sinensis | reverse complement strand
TCTTCTTTTCTTCTTATATTTTCTTTTTCTTATACCTTTTTCATATTTTATTCTGGTTATATTGTGTTCTTATGTTTCTTCCTTTATTCTTCTTTCATTTCTTCTTTTCTTCTTTTCTTTATTCTCTTTTATTCTTTAGAGAGTTCGTGCATTCAGATTCTTTATATTTGCCTCCTCACTTCATTCTTTCTTAATATTCTCCTTTCCTAATAATGTAACTGATTCCGGAGGCTTTGGTGCAATCAAACAGCTTTTCCCTCGGCGTTTTTGATATATTTTGTTGTTATTGTTATTTCTTCATTCCTTTGACAGTCAAGTTGTTTCTCTTTGCATTTTGGCTTAATTTTTTTCTTCATGTGTATTCTTTTTATATAGGCCTAAGTGGTATTGAGGGTTAAAATGCAACTCGTCCTTCTCCTCTTCTTCCTCCTTGTCCCTCCTCCTCCTCCTCCTCCTATTGCTACTACTACGACCACCACCACCACCGCCACCACCACTACTACTACTACTACTACTACTACTACTACTACTACTACTACTACCATTTAATCTTCACCGACTACGAACATTTACCTGAGACTAATGACCATACAGGTAATTAGCCATCATTTTTTTATTGTCTTTTCTTGTAGTGAAAGTAAAAGTGATTCCCGATGCTGAGATTGATTAACCAGGTGTATCAAGGTGAGAGAGAGAGAGAGAGAGAGAGAGAGAGAGAGAGAGAGAGAGAGAGAGAGAGAGAGAGAGAGAGAGAGAGAGAGAGAGAGAGAGAGAGAGAGAGAGAATAGTGTTACTTACCCAGCTTGCACTCTCCTTCCCTCCCTCTCTCTCTCTCCCTCCCTTCCTCCCTCCCTCCTCACTTAACCCTCTCCATGCATCGAGAGGGTGAGGTAGGCATAGGAGGAGGAGGAGGAGGAGGGGCTCGAGAAATGGGAGGAGGAGGAAGAGAGAACTGGCTGCAATACACTTAATTGTCCTGCCCGAGCACTGGAGGAGGAGGAGGAGGAGGAGGAGGAGGAGGAGGAGGAGTAGGAGGAGGAGGAGGAGGAGGAGGAGGAGGCGTTCTATAGCCTGCATTGGAAGAGGAAGAGAAGGAGGAGGAAGAGGAAAGGAGTAGGCGTAGGAGAAGGAAGGAAGGAAGGGAGGAGGAGAAGGAGGAGGAGGAGCAGGAGGAGGAGGAGTGGGAGGAGGAGGAGGAGGGAGTAGGTAGGTTCCGTTTAGTATTGCCCCGCCCCGTCCCGTCCTTTCCTCCTCCTCCTCCTCCTCCTCCTCCTCCTCCTCCCAGTGGGCCACTTGGCTGGCCCCCAGAGACCACTAAACGGGTCCAATCCCATCTGGCCCCGGACATCCTTTCTCTCTCTCTCTCTCTCTCTCTCTCTCTCTCTCTCTCTCTCTCTCTCTCTCTCTCTCTCTCTCTCTCTCTCTCTCTCTCTCTCTCTCTCTCTCTCTCTCTCTCTCCATTGCTATATATATCTGTCAATTGGATAATTTTTACCCATCTGTCTGTGTTGTCGGTTCTCTTCGTCTGTTGCCTTTTTGCTTGTTTTTGTTTCTTTTTTCTGGTTAGGTTTATTTTACTTTGCATCTTTTTTTTTAAGGTGTTGGAAGCTATACTGATAGAGACAGACAGAGAGAGAGACAGACAGAGGGACAGACAAGACACAGAAACAGACAAGACATACAGACAGACGAACAGAGAGAGAGAGAGAGAGAGAGAGAGAGAGAGAGAGAGAGAGAGAGAGAGAGAGAACCATTGAACTCCACAAGAACAGTGAGAAAATGCTAATTAAGAGAGGCATCAGGCAAGGTGACATATATCCAAACACATTCACGGGATAACATAATAATAGACTGTGCGTATCTTAACAACCGTATTAGATTCACAAATGGTTAAGTCTTGCCGAGTGAGTGAGTATGATGAAAACTTAGAAGCAATGACCGGAGAGTTTTAGAGTGTTTGAAAACTATTGTGAAGATGAATATATAGAAAGCGAATGTAATGTTTAATAATCTGTGGGCAGGACAACAAATAATAATCGGAAATAAATCACGAGAAGGTAGGCTAGACTCACAGTAGAGGAATACAGTATCTACGAAAGCAGTTAGTGCAAACCCAGCCCACGAAATCAATAAATCAGAGAGAGAATAAGGTGATGGAGTGTTTTTTCTAAACATTACTGAACTTGCTAACTGTATGCCTCCCCCCACCCGAGGCCTCGCCTCACACGACTTTCTGATCAAGCTCATCCCTATTCTATACAAATTCCTTATTCAAGAGTTAACCAGCATCTTCACTCTTTCATCCCTCACTCTTGTAAACCTTGGAACAATCTTCCTTCATCTGTATTTCCTCCTGCCTACGACTTGAACTCTTTCAAGAGGAGGGTATCAGGAATTGACCTCTCTTTTTGGTCACTCCTCTGTACTCTATTCAGGAGCAGTAAGTAGCGGGCTATTTTTTCATTATTGTTTTTTTTCACGCCCTTGAACTGTCTCCTTTTCTGTAATAAAAAAAAAGTAAACAACTTCCCACTCTCCCTAAAGAGAAATGTATGAAAACAGTGTGTCCTGTCAATTCTAGCATACAGTTCAGAAACTTGGCAATATGATTCAGAAACTTGGCAATATGGTTCAGAAACTTGGCAATATGGTTCAGAAACTTGGCAATATGCCTCAGAAACTTGGCAACATGGTTCAGAAACTTGGTAATATTGTTCAGAAGCTTGGCAATACGGTTCAGAAATTTAGCATCTCACAAAAGAGGCGTACAAAGAGGAATGGAAAAATAAACAAACCGCTGTGTATAACATAAACAGGAGGAGATATTATTATTATTATTATTATTATTATTATTATTATTATTATTATTATTATTATTATTATTACACACAAATACAAACACCCACACACACACACACACAACCCCCTCCCCTCCCACACACACACATACGCGACCCCAACCTCCCTCCCCCCCCCCCACCTCCCCCCCCCCACAGGTGCTACAATGAACACTTGGGTATCGGGTCGCAGCCTTTACCTGTCCGCTTGAGGTGCTCGCTAATTGGTGGCGGTGACAGGTGTAGTCCTTGCGGCAGGTGAGATGTGGACGCCCGGATGGCCCGTGTGTTGGTGTTGTGGCTGATTGTGTGGAGGTGGTGGTGGTGAGTGGGAGGGTTGGGTAAGGGGGGAAGGTGGGGAAGGGTGTTGGTGTCTGTCTTTCTGTTTGTCTGTCTGTTTATCTGTGTTTTTTTTGTGTGTGTTTGTGCGTGTGTGTGTGTGTGTGTGTGTGTGTGTGTGTGTGTGTGTGTGTTAGTGTGTGTTCCTATGTGTTTGTTTTTTTGTCTTGTTTTGAATGTCTGTCTGTCTGTCTTTGTCTGTCTGTATATGTTTGTCTGTTTTTCTGTCTATTATGTCTGTGTGTCTGTCTGTGTCTGTCTGTCTGTTTGTCTCTCTCTCTCTCTCTCTCTCTCTCTCTCTCTCTCTCTCTCTCTCTCTTTCGCCACACTATTAACCCCCCTCACCTTCACCGCCCCCCTCCCCCTCTTCCCCCTCCCCCTCCCCCCAACACCATTCCATCTGATAACCGGATTTCCAGGTGGATTAATTCGAGTCCGACGAGGTGTGGAGGCGTGCAGGAGGAGGAGGAGGAGGAGGAGGAGGAGGAGGAGGAGGAGGATAAAGAGGCGAAAGAGGAGATAAGGGCAGGGAAAATAACAAGAGGAAGAGGGGGAGAAGGAAATGAAAGGAAAAGGAAAAGAAAAAGAAAGTAGAAAAAATGTATTTGAGGGAAAAATATGGAAAAGAAAAATGAAAAATGAAAAAAACAACTTCGAGGAGAAAGAGGAGGATTAGGAGGAGGAGGAGGAGGAGGAGGATAAAGAGAGGAAAGAGGAAATAAGGGGCAGTAATAGAATGAGAGGCACGGAAGGAAAACGAGAGGAAGAGGAGAAATGGAAAATAAAATAAAAATAAAAATGACAGGAGAAAATGTAGAAGAGTGAGAAAAATGGAAAAGGAGAAGGAGGAGGAGGAGACGAAAGAGGAGATGAAGGGGCGGATGAAAAGGAGAAATAGTAAGAAGAGAAGGAGGAAAATAACAAGAGGGGGAAGGATGAAAAAAAGGAAAAAGGGAAAGAAAGAGGGAATAGAGAAACTTGGAGGAAAAATAGAAAAGGATAAAAAGATGAGAAAAAAACGAGGAAGAGGAGGAGGAGGAGGAGGAGGAGGAGGAGGAGGAGATGAAGAATACTGTTGTACTGAAGGAAAAAGAAACAAATAAACAAACAGACAAATCATTAAAACACGAGAATTCTGCAACATGCCAGTCACCACCCATCAACACCTATCACCACTACCAACATCCATCACCACCTACCAACATCCATCACCACCTACCAACACCCATCAACACCTACCAACACACATCACCACCACCAACACCCATCACCACCACCAACACACATCACCACCACCAACACCCATCACCACCACCAACACCCATCACCACCTACCAACACACATCATCACCTACCAACACCCATCACCACCTACCAACACCCATCACCACCTACCAACACCCATCATCACCTACCAACACCCATCACCACCTACCAACACCCATCACCACCACCAACACCCATCATCACCTACCAACACCCATCACCACCTACCAACACCTATCACCACCACCAACACCCATCATCACCTACCAACACCCATCACCACCTACCAACACCCATCACCACTACCAACACCCATCACCACCTACCAACACCCATCACCACCACCAACACCCATCACCACTACCAACACCCATCATCACCTACCAACACCCATCACCACTACCAACACCCATCACCACCACCAACACCCATCACCACCTACCAACACACATCACCACCACCAACACCCATCACCACCTACCAACACCCATCACCACAACCAACACCCATCACCACCACCAACACCCATCACCACCACCAACACCCATCACCACCTACCAACACCCATCACCACTACCAACACCCATCACCACCACCAACACCCATCATCACCTACCAACACCCATCACCACCTACCAACACCCATCACCACCACCAACACCCATCACCACCTACCAACACCCATCACCACCTACCAACACCCATCACCACCTACCAACACCCATCACCACCTACCATAACCCATCATCACCTACCAACACCCATCACCACCTACCATAACCCATCACCACCTACCAACACCCATCATCACCTACCAACACCCATCACCACCTACCAACACCCATCACCACCTACCAACACCCATCATCACCTACCAACACCCATCACCACCACCAACACCCATCATCACCTACCAACACCCATCACCACCACCAACACCCATCACCACCTACCAACACCCCTCACCACCAACACCCATCACCACCAACACCCATCACCACCTACCAACACCCATCACCACCTACCAACACCCATCACCACCACCAACACCCATCACCACCTACCAACACCCATCACCACCACCAACACCCATCACCACCTACCAACACCCATCACCACCACCAACACCCATCACCACCACCAACACCCATCATCACCTACCAACACCCATCACCACCTACCAACACCCATCACCACCTACCAACACCCATCACCACCTACCAACACCCATCACCACCACCAACACCCATCACCACCACCAACACCCATCACCACCTACCAACACCCATCACCACCACCAACACCCATCACCACCTACCAACACCCATCACCACCTACCAACACCCATCACCACCTACCAACACCCATCACCACCACCAACACCCATCATCACCTACCAACACCCATCACCACCACCAACACCCATCACCACCACCAACACCCATCACCACCTACCAACACCCATCACCACCACCAACACCCATCACCACCAACACCCATCACCACCTACCAACACCCATCACCACCTACCAACACCCATCACCACCTACCAACACCCATCACCACCAACCAACACCCATCACCACCTACCAACACCCATCACCACCACCAACACCCATCACCACCTACCAACACCCATCACCACCTACCAACACCCATCACCACCTACCAACACCCATCACCACCTACCAACACCCATCACCACCTACCAACACCCATCACCACCACCAACACCCATCACCACCTACCAACACCCATCACCACCTACCAACACCCATCACCACCTACCAACACCCATCACCACCTACCAACACCCATCACCACCACCAACACCCATCACCACCTACCAACACCCATCACCACCTACCAACACCCATCACCACCTACCAACACCCATCACCACCACCAACACCCATCACCACCTACCAACACCCATCATCACCTACCAACACCCATCACCACCACCAACACCCATCACCACCTACCAACACCCATCACCACCACCAACACCCATCACCACCTACCAACACCCATCACCACCTACCAACACCCATCACCACCACCAACACCCATCACCACCACCAACACCCATCACCACCACCAACACCCATCACCACCTACCAACACCCATCACCACCTACCAACACCCATCACCACCACCAACACCCATCACCACCACCAACACAGTCATCTCCATTATACTTTCTATGTTTGCTTCTCTTTCTTCTTATTTTCTTTCCCCTTCCCTCCAATTCCTCTTCTCCTTCCTCCTCCTCCTCTTCCTCTTCCTCCCTCTTCAGTTCCTTGTGTTCCGGCATTTCCTCTTCGTCGCCTCTCCTCTTCACTTTCCCTCCTCGCCTGCTCTATACTTTCTGGGCCTCCACCTCCTCCCTCCACTCTCTCAGTCACCAGCCAACCAGTCACCTTGATTGACGTTTATAAATGGATGAAGGGCTTTAATAGGGGTAAAATTGATAAGGTTCTGGTGGTAAAACAACCGGGTAGGACACGTAGCAATGGGTTTAAGGGAGATAGTGAGGTTTAACAATGATATAGGGAAGAATTGGCTTACTAAGAGAGTGGTGGGTGAGTGGAACAGGCTTGGCGGTCTTGTGGTGAGGGGAAGTACTTTGGATAGCTTCAAGGAATGGTTAAATAAGTTAATGGATAGTGGGGGATGGGTGGTGATGGGTTTCGTAGCCCTTGAATCATCTTAGTCATCCTCCTCTGCACCGATTCTAACATTTTGATATCCATTCTATAGTAAGGTCACCAGAACTGAACCGCATAATCAAGATGAGGTCTAACTATTGCTAAATATAGTTTGAGGAAGACTTCGGCGCTTTTGTTGCTTACGCTCCTTGAAATAAAACCCAGTACCCTGTTTGCCCGATTTCTAGCTTGAATGCATTGTGCCCTTGGACGGATATCAGAGCTCACTAGGACCCCTAAATCCCTCTCGCCCCCAGACCTGCTTATGGAAGTGTCATTTAAGCAATAGTTATGTGAGGGGTTGTTCCTACCTACATACACTCAGAATACTGCACTTCCCTACATTGAACTCCATCTGCCATTTATCCGCCCAGTCATACAATCTGTTTAGTTCATCCGGGAGAATACTAGCGTCCTGATCCGACTCAATTACTCTACCGATCTTGGTATCATCTGCAAACTTACTGACATCACTACTAATTCCTGTATCTAAGTGGGTTTTTCTCCACGTCTACGAGGGAATGGTCACCCTTATGCAGGCCAACATGCCCGTCTCGAATGCTCCGCCAGAATGGGCGTTTGACGGGATGGCTCGTGACACCCACCAAGGCCCAAAGGGTGAGAAGAACATTGCCAGCGATGGCAGCAAGGTTACAGAGCCAGACACCCACCAAGGCCCAAAGGGTGAGAAGAACATTGCCAGCGATGGCAGCAAGGTCACGCAGCCAGAAAAGAGCCAAGAAAATGTGACCACTGACCAGGGTGCCGAAGACAACGATTATAGCCCTGACAATGCAGGGAAAGCAGAAGATGTATTTCCTACTGAAGATAAAGGAAGTGATGTGGCAGAGGATGAAAAGGAAAGTCAAGAAGAATCTGCTGAAGACATCACGCTGGACACAGACGAAGGCGCAGGTGGAGAGGGTGGATCGGAGGCAGATGACGAGGACTCCGACGGGCTGACTGAACAGGACACGGACGGGAGCGGGTGGGAGTCACTCGAGGACGATATTGATGAAGGCCCAGAGAAGGGGCTTGGAGGCGGCCCCAGCGTCCTTGCTAGGCTGGGGGCGGCCTGGCGCCACCACCGCCGCGGCCTGCTCTTGTTCGGCGTCTCTTTCCTGGTATGGGATATTCTGAACTACGGACAGCCACCCAATGACCTTGCGAACTGGCTGTGGGGCGGCGCCGGCGGGGAGCTGTGAGTGGCGCGAGGCAGGAAGGGGCAGCAGAAGGCGGAGTGTGGAGGAGCATGTGGTCGGCGCGGGGCTTGGAAGCTTCGTCATGGACACGTCTGTGGGCCCCCCCTCTGAGCCCACGCCTTCATGTACCTGAGCACGTGTTCAGGTGCAACGGAAGGCGGCGCGGCGAGGAGAGTGTGGGCGCCACGGGCCTTGGAAACTTCCTCAAGGACACGTCAAGGGCTCCCCTCTTTGCCCACGCCTTCATGTACCTGAGCACGTGCTCAGGTGCAACGGAAGGCGGCGCGGCGAGAGGCGTGTGACCAGCGTGGCCTGGGACAGGGAGCATCCTCGTCCTACGCACTGTGCATCCCTCTTCTGTACACTCCCACACCCTCGCCTCTCCCAGAATCGCCGTACATGGTCCGTCCCTCTCATATTCTCTCCTCCGATCCTGCCCTGACTCGTTACTCCAAGGGAACATCGCGAGGATAACTCTGTCCACCCCCACACCCTCACAGCCTCGCCTCTGATATCCTCTGGCGCTGCCCCGACGCGTTACTCCAAGGGAACATCGCGACATCACCTCTATACTCGCCCGAACCATGGCAGTCTCGCCTCTCCCGAACCGTTGTACGCTTCCCGTTGCTCGGATGTTCAGGCCCAGTGCGGCTATATCACAAGGGCACAAAGGAGACGAACAGGACTTTCTTGGTGGATGTTCACGTTCAAGACGCGGACACCAGCATCACAAAGCAGTCCATGCAAAGCCCAGCACCTTCTACGAGGCTTTTCAAACAGGCGAACTGAGCTGCCGACACGTTTGCAAGTAAGGAATTGCTTGAGAATTACAGTATGGTGGACTCACACATCGCACATCTGGCAACGCTGCTCTCACTGTATCGCCCTGAGTTTCCTTACACCTTTACAGACTCCCTAAAAGGTTGTAGAAAAAAAGGAAAGCGTCTCAAGAATATGTCGTTGCTGTATTTCTTATCGTTACTTTTACTCACTATATCGTATTCATGCATCTTGTCTACGTAGACCTTTAACATAAACGACATTTTCTTCCTCATTAAACTCATTAAATATTGAACAGCTCGTTAGAAGAAGGAATAGTCCCAGAAGATTGGCAGATTGCACACATCACACCAATTATTAAGAAAGGGAACAAGAGCGACCCTGGAAACTACAGACCTGTGAGCCTAACAAGTGTATTTAGTAAGATAATGGAGTCAATCCTGAGAGAGGCAATACTGGCCCACATGAAGAGGCACAACTTGATCAGCAACAAACAGTATGGGTTCATCACTGGCAGATCAACAATGCTCCAACTGATTCAGGTTCTGGACAAGTGGACTGAGGCCATTGACGAAGGGGAAGCTGTTGATGTCGTCTACTGTGACTTCATGAAGGCTTTTGACAGAGTACCTCACAAGAGACTACTGTCAAAGGTGGAAAGATACAGAATGGAAGGAAACAACCTGAGATGGATTAAAAGTTTTCTCACTAGTAGACGACAATGCGTGATGGTCAACGGAGAGGCTTCAGAGTGGAGGGAGGTAACAAGTGTCCTCGCACCCTTCGTCTTTGTTGAGAATGCAAATTTGAATGCTCGAGTCTATCCTTCTATGGCAAGATCCTCAACCCGTGAATCATTTTTGTCTAGGAAAGAGTAAAAGAGGATAGAAGATAGAGAGAGAGAGTGGAGGAGGAGCAACTATAGGAAGAGAAAGAAGAGAAAGAGGAGGATAAAAGAGGAGAAAGAGGATTAGAAAAAGAAGAAAGAAAAGAGAAAATGAAGGAGAAGAAGGAAAGGGAGGAGAAGAAAGAGAAGGATTAGCAACTGGAGGAGGATGAGGAGCAGGAAAAGGTAAAGGAGGAGGAGAAAGAAGAGAAGAGAAGGAGAAGGAGGAGAAGAAAAAGAAGGAGGAAAAAGAGGAAACAGATAAGAAGAGAGAATTGATAGATGATTTTGTTTTGCTTTAGAAGAAGAAAAAAAGAAGAAAACTACAAAGAATAAAAAAAAGGGAGGACACAGAAATGGAGAGAGAAATAGAGGAAGAGGAGGAGGAACTGAAAGAGGAACTGGAAGAGGAGGAGGAGGAGGAGGAGGAGGAGGGAAGAGCTGTCGATACCTGGCTATATAAAACCAGAAAGGCTGCCGTAAGTTATTCCTGAAGCAGCCTCATTGTGTGCGAGTTATTCCCCTCCTCCTCCTCCTCTTCCTCCTCCTCCTCCTCCTCCTCCTCCTACTCCTCCTCCTCTTCCTCCTCCTCTTACTGCTCCTCCTCCTCCTTTACTCCCTCCTCCTGCTGTTGTTCTTTCTGTATTTTTGTATTATTTCTTTCTACATTCTTTTCCTTTTCTTTTTTTCTTTTTCTAATGCATAAAATTATCTATACTTTCTCTTCAGCTTCTTCTTCTTCTTCTTCTTCTTCTTCTTCTTCTTTGTAGTTCTCTCTCAGTTTTTGTATTTTTCGTTTTTAGTTTCCTTTCTCTCTATTTTCTTTTTTCTTTCTTTCTTTTTCTTCTTTCAAATTATTACAAAATCTTCTATGTATCGTGTCCTTATCTTCCTCCTCCCTTCCTTCCCTTCCTTATCTTCCTCTCCTTCTCCTCCTTCTCTATCTTCGTCCTCTCTGACTCCAACCTCTTCTACCTCCTCCCTCTCCACCTCGTTTTCCTTCTCGTTCTCCTCCTCTACTGCGGCTCCTCCTCCTCCTCCTCTTCCTGAGACTCCTTATCTTCTCTGACTCTGTTGTCCTCTTCCTCATTTTCCTCCTCCTCCTCCTCCTCCTTTGGCAGATGGGAAGGGCATTGCCAGCCAGATGCCAGCCAACGACCTTCTTCCTTCCTTCCTTCCTTCCTTCCCCTCTCCTTCCTCCCCTCCTTCCTTCTTTTCTTCCTTCCTTCAATCAATTCATCCTTCCTTCCTTCCTTTCTTCCATTCTTTCTTCCTTAATTTCTTTCCTTCTTGCTTGATTCGTCCTTTTCTTTCTTCATTCTTTCCTCTCTTCATTCTTTCCTCTCTTACGGGTTAAGAAACTTGCCATACGAGGAAAGACTCAAACAATCAAACTTGCATTCTCTAGAAAGGCGAAGGGTACGTGGAGACTTGATCGAGGTTTATAAATTGATGAAGGGCTTTATTAAGGGGGATATTGATAAGGTTCTGATGGTAAGAGAATTGGGTAGGACACGTAGTAATGGGTTTAAACTGGATAAATTCTGATTCAACGGGGACATATGCAAAAATTGGTTTAGGCCTACTAACAGAGTGGCAGATGAGTGGAACAGGCTGGGCAGTCATGGTGTGAGTGCCATTACAATAGTCACATTTAAAAATAGATTAGATAAATTCATAGACAGTGATGTTAGGTGGGGTTAGATTTGGGTACCGACCTCTTGCAGACTCCTTACGTTCTTATGTTCTTATGTTCTTATTTCTTCTTCCTTCGCTCCTTCCTTTCTCTCTTCCTCTCTGTTTTCGTCTTTTCATCCTTTTCACTCATCCTGTTTCCTCCTTGTTTTTCCTTTGATCTCTTTTTATTCTTCCTTTATTCATTTCTATTATTTCCTTTTTTGCTTCATTTTCTCTCGCATTGTACTCTCCCTCATTCTTTATTTATTTTTTTACTTGCAGCTTCCTTTCCTTCTTTGTTTCCGTCTCTTCCTCTCTTCTTCCTTTCGCTTTCCTTCCCTTCCCTTCCTTTATTTTCCATTTCCCTCCCTTTCCTCTTCCTTTTCCTTCCCGTCTCATTCCTTCCTTTCTTTTTTTTCCCCTTACCTTTCCTCCTCTTCTCTTCCCCTCCTTACCGTTCCCTTCCCTTCCCTTCCCTTCCCTTCTCTTCCCTTAATTTCCTTCCCTTCCCTTCCCTTCCCTTCCCTTCCTTACCCTTCCCTTCCCTTCCTTACCCTTCCCTTCCCTTCCCTTCCCTTCTCTTCTCTTTCTTTCTATCCCTTTCCCTTTCCTCCCTAACCTTTCTCTCCCTCTTTCCTTCCCATCCCTTCCCTTCCCTTCCCTTCCTCCCCCTTCCTCCTCCTCCTCTGCATACTCCCCTACCCAACATTTCCTCCCCCCTCTCTCTCCCTTCCTCCCTTCCATCTATTTTGCCCTTGCGTCTCTATCTTCCTCCCCCCTCCCCCCCTCCCCCCCTGCTGCCTTGCTTGATCACATAGTTAATCTGCTGTTGCTTGCTCGTCCGTCTGCCTGCTGCCCCCCCCCAATTACCCTGAACGTGCCTGCTCCTGCTCCTGCTTCTGCCTGCCTGGTCCTATGCCTGCTTTACTGCCTGCTTGCCTGCCTGTTTGTCTGTCTGCTTGGTTTTCTGAAGGGTGTGATTTATTTTCATTTATTTTTTGTTTTTGTTTTAAGTATTTTTGATATTTTTTGTATGTCTAATTTGTTGTGTTTATTTTTTTGTTTTTTGTTTTTTTTTATATTTTTTGTGTCTAATTTGTTGTGTTTATTTATTTTTTTTTCTTTTGTTTTTAGTTTTTTTTTTTTGGATTTTCTGTCTTATTTTATTTCTGTTTAACTGTTTTATATTTTTTTCCTGTTTTATTTCTGCTCCACTTTTTGTTCTGTTTTATTTCTCCTTTACTTTCTTTCTATATTTTTCTGTTTTATTTCTCCTTTACTTATTGTTCATGTTTTTCTTTGTCATTTGTTTAACTTTTTATATTTTTCTGTGTCCAATTTGTGCTTATTTTCGTGTTTTCATTTCAACTTGTTTGTTTTTTCAGTTTTCTTTTCAATTTGTGTTTGTTTGGCTTCCAATTTGTGTTTGTTTTGCTTCCAATTTGTGTTTGTTTTGCTTCCAATTTGTGTTTGTTTTTCGATTTTCTTTTCAGTTTGTGTTTGTTTTTGTTTTTCTTTTAATTTGTGTTTGTTTTTTAGTTTTCTTTTCAATTTGTGTTTATTTTCGTGTTTTCATTTCAGTTTGTTTGTTTTTTCAGTTTTCTTTTCAATTGGTGTTTGTTTTTACGTTTTCTTTATTTAATTTGTGATTTTTTTGCTTTTTCTCCAATTTGTGTTTCTTTTTTTCTGTTTTCTTTTTGATTTATTTTTAGCTGCCCATTTTCTTTGTATATTTTTCGGTTTTCTTTATTTTTTATTCTTTTTTTATTGTCTCCCTATTTATATATTCATTTAGTTATAGTCCGTTTCATTCCGTCTGTCTACTCGCTAACGTTCATTTGGCACCTGCGCATTGTTAGTTCGTGATTGCGTGAAGATCAACTTTATATTCTCAGTGATATATTTGAATGTTTGGATATACAAAGAAACCTCAAGCCATCTTATTGAACCGCAAACGTGCCGACTTGCATCGATAATATACCATACAAGCACACGAAAGAACAACTTGTATGTCAACAGTATAGTCTGATCATACTCGAACGATCTATAGGCTTTCAGATACCCATATTTCATCTCATTCAGGTACATAAGTGAGATCCGACTCTGCAACTGTCTATTCATAACCCGGTAACTGCGGGGGTCATGTTTCTTAGGTTAGGTTAGGTTAGGTTAAAGGTCCCTCTAAGCAAAATAATGAGAAAGAATCATCACTCACGCAAACCATTTCATAATATATATCAACGCATTTGTGATCAGTTTATGCATCATCTATCTTGGGAGGTTTATATCATGGCAGAAATTTGGCCCGTCGATGGTACACGGTAAAGCCACAAATTTGGCCCGTCGATGGTACACGGTAAAGCCACAAATTTGGCCCGTCGCTGCTACCGGGTTAAGGAAAACAGCATGGGTAGCCTAGTATTCGAAATAGCCTATATAGCACCGCATTCAACAGTTATTATTTACTATTTCATGTTATTTCCATTATTAATCGTTACTTACATGCAGTAAATTATTAAGATACCTTTTATTTGCACTTGACTTTTAATATACCTGAAATGAGCTATCAATCCATGAATTTGAAAAACCATAGATCGTTGGAGCATGATGTGACTACGCTATTTGATACAAGCTTGTCTTTTCGTGTGCTTGTATGTTATATTATCACTGGAAACGATTGAGTTGTTTTTTGCATCTATAAACATTGAAATATATAAAAAAAAGCTTGAATGTCTATCACAACAGTTGATTTTCACGTATTCACGAACTAGACATGCGCAGGTGCCACGTCCGTCAAAATTCCCGCTTTATTGGTGGACAGATGAAATGAAAGACTACAGTAAGTTTGTCTGTCCGTCATTTAGGTTAATTAGTCAGTCAGTCAGTCAAACCGTCAATTCTCTAGTTAGTCAGTCAGTGTATTAGTGAGTCCGTCAGTTAGTGAGTTAGTCAGATTTTTTGTATTTTCTGTCTTATTTATGTTTATTTGTTTTATATTTTTTCTGTTTTATTTCTGCTGAACTTTTTTTTCTGTGTTTTATTTCTCCTTTACTTTCTTTTTCTATTTTTCTGTTTTATTTATAGGTAGTCAGTCAGTCCATAAGTTAGTCAGCCCATCAATTAGTCCGTTATTCAGCCCGTCATTTGGTAAGTTATTCAGTCTGTTAGTTAGTTAGTCGATTATTAGGTAGTTTTAGAATCAGGTAGTTGGTCGGTTAGTTAGCACCTTTGAAATTTCGACGAATGAACGTATCCTCTCAGTATCAATATAGACAAATGAACGTATCCTCTCAGTATCACTATAGACGAATGAACGTATCCTCTCAGTATCAATATAGACGAATGAACGTATCCTCTCAGTATCAATGAACGTATCCTCTCAGTATCACTATAGACGAATGAACGTATCCTCTCAGTATCACTATAAACAAATGAACGTATCCTCTCAGTATCACTATAAACGAATGAACGTATCCTCTCAGTATCACTATAAACAAATGAACGTATCCTCTCAGTATCACTATAGACGAATGAACGTATCCTCTCAGTATCACTATAGACGAATGAACGTATCCTCTCAGTATCAATATAGACGAATGAACGTATCCTCTCAGTATCACTATAAACGAATGAACGTATCCTCTCAGTATCACTATAAACGAATGAACGTATCCTCTCAGTATCACTATAAACGAATGAACGTATCCTCTCAGTATCACTATAAACAAATGAACGTATCCTCTCAGTATCACTATAGACGAATGAACGTATCCTCTCAGTATCACTATAAACGAATGAACGTATCCTCTCAGTATCACTATAGACGAATGAACGTATCCTCTCAGTATCACTATAGACGAATAAACGTATCCTCTCAGTATCACTATAGACGAATGAACGTATCCTCTCAGTATCACTATAGACGAATGAACGTATCCTCTCAGTATCACTATAAACGAATGAACGTATCCTCTCAGTATCACTATAAACGAATGAACGTATCCTCTCAGTATCACTATAAACAAATGAACGTATCCTCTCAGTATCACTATAAACGAATGAACGTATCCTCTCAGTATCACTATAAACAAATGAACGTATCCTCTCAGTATCACTATAAACGAATGAACGTATCCTCTCAGTATCACTATAGACGAATGAACGTATCCTCTCAGTATCACTATAGACGAATAAACGTATCCTCTCAGTATCACTATAGACGAATGAACGTATCCTCTCAGTATCACTATAGACGAATAAACGTATCCTCTCAGTATCACTATAGACGAATGAACGTATCCTCTCAGTATCAATATAGACAAATGAACGTATCCTCTCAGTATCAATATAGACGAATGAACGTATCCTCTCAGTATCAATATAGACGAATGAACGTGTCCCATCTGTGTTAATATAGACGAATGAACGTGCCCCTGTGTACTCTTGGAAGCCTAGTCGTTAGAAGGCCTTAGGAGCAGTGAACAGAGAAGCAACAGCGGCGGAAGACATCATCAGGAGAAGGTTTAGGAGGCGGGCGCAGGAGTAACGAGGGGGAGGAGGAGGAGGAAGAGGAGGAGGACGCTAAACCCACAAGACGGAGGAGGAAGATGGAAGGGACGAAGAAGAAAAAAAAAAAAGTTGGTACGGTGATTTGTTGTACGGCTCAGAAGAAACAACAGCGACAACAACAACAACAACAACAAAACCACCACTACCACCAACTACTACTACTACTGCTTTTTCTACTACTACTACTACTACTACTACTACTACTACTACTACTACTACTACTATTAGAACACAAGAACACAAACGCACCACCAAACAAGAACAGAGAAACAAGAGAAGAAGAAGAAGAAGAAGAAGAAGAAGAACAGAAGATGAGGAGAAGGAGGAAGTGGAAGAAGACCCTTAACAACATCACCACCACCACCACCACCATCACCAACACCATCACCACCACCACCAGCAGGAGCAGGCGGCGGCAGAAGGGATGGCGGCGGCGGCGGCGGCAGCGGCGGGCGTCAGCAAGAAGAATGGGAGGAATGTGTCTTCCGGGCGACGGTCGGCGCCACTTGAAGTCAAAATTGTTTTTGTGTCGAGCGTGAGCGATGCCGGCCATGACTTACCCGCCGCCCGCCGCCCTCACCCACGCCCCCACGCCCTCCCCACGCCCGCTCTCCTCCTCCACGCCCCTTGTAATCCTCCTCTTCTGCAACTCTCCTTCTTCACTCGAGTTCTCCTTATACACCCAAAGTCTCCTTCTGCACCCAAATTGCTTTCACCCACGCCCTCCCCACGCTATACTCATGCCCTCCTCACGCCCTTCCCACGCCCGCTCTCCTCCACGCCCCTTCTAATCCTCCTCCTCCTCTGTAACTCTCCTTCTTCACTCGAGTTCTCCTTATACACCCAAAGTCTCCTTCTGCACCCAAATTGTTTTCACCCACGGCCTCCTCACGCCCACACCATGCCCGCTCCTCCTCCTCCACGCCCCTGTAATCCTCCTCTTCTGTAACTCTCCTTCTTCATTCGAGTTCTCCTTATACACCCAAAGTCTCCTTCTGCACCCAAATTGTTTTCACCCACGCCCCCACGTCCTCCCCACGCCCGCTCTTCCTCCTCGCCCCTGTAATCCTCCTCTCTAACTCTCCTTCTTCACTCGAGTTCTCCTTTTACACCCAAAGTCTCCTGCACCCAAATTTTTTTCACCCACGCCCTCCCCACGCCCGCTCCTTCTCCACGCCCCTTCTAATCCTCCTCCTCTGTAACTTCCTCCTTCACCCAAGTTCTCCTTCTGTACCTCAATTGTCCTCCTCTGCCCCCGCCCCCACGCCCTCTCGCCCTCAGCAACCCTTCAACCACGACCACTTTCCTCCTTCACGCCCGTTCTCTTCCTTCACCCCAACTCTCCTTCCTCTTCTCTCAAGCTCTTCCTCTCCCTCTAAACTCTCCTATACCCAACCTGTTCCCCTCCGCGGCCGCCTCCACGCCCGCTCTCCTTCACCGAAACTCTCCTACACGTCGACTCTCCTCCTTCTCCTCCTCCTCCTCCTCCTCCTTTCTCGCATTCCACGCCCATCCTCCCTCACGCCCATCCGCCCACTTCCTTTCCTTCCTGTCTTTCTCACGCCCGTATACCCGCTTGCTCTCTCACCTCTACACCCATCTTCTCCCACGCCAGCCATCTACACCCCCTCCCACGCCTTCCCCCTCCTTCCCACGCCTTCCCACTCCTTCCCACGCCTTCCCCCTCCTTCCCACGCCTTCCCACTCCTTCCCACGCCTCCCTTCTCCCTTCTCTTCCCTACCCACGCCTTGCCCCTCCTTCCCACGCCTTCCCCCTCCTTCCCACGCCTTCCCACGCCTTCCCACCTTTCCCTTCTCCTCCTCCTCATCTCTGCCTATGCCTTATCCTTCCTTCCCACTCCTTCCTCCCTCCTGCCCCCCCCCCCCCTCATTTTTTTCAGGCTATGTACGTTATCGTCAGCGTGTGTACCCTCGTGTGTGTACATTTGCTCCTTCAATCGGCGTGTACGTTACTGAAGGGCTCATGTACGTTTTTGGCCCTTTGTGTACGTTTTTGCTGCTGTGTGTGTACCTTCGAAGTTCATGTACGTTATATATACCTACACACGCACACACTTCTATATCCTCTCATGTGTACTTATAGTGTGCGTATACAAAAAAAAAATGCCATGTATACTTTTGACATCTAAGTGTACACGCTTAAAACCACATGTATACGTTTTAATTTACTTTGTGTACGTGTAACTTCATGTGGGTGTAGGCTCTGTGTATACATTTAAAACTCCTTCTTATGTATACCCATGTACAAATTTAACCAACCACATGTACGTTTAAACTCATGTACGTGTAGTTTCCGTGTGTACATCTTTAATGGATACGTACACGGGGGAGTCTAGACGTGTAGCAACCATGTACACACCCAGACCATCTTGTGTGCATGTGCGTTTAGGCTCGTGTGCGTGTGGGTTCCGTGTGCACCTTTTGGTTTAAACGTGTGCGCGGAGGAGTCTGTTTATGTATGCATGTGTGGCCGCGTGTGTGTGTCGCGGGGACAGATGTGCGGCATTACTTACCCTGCTTATTGTGTGTGTGTGTGTGTGTGTGTGTGTGTGTGTGTGTGTCTGTGTGTGTGTCTGTGTGAAAAAGGGGTGTCTGTGTACGTGTATGTGGGTGGGGGGTTGTTTGTTTGTTTGTGTGTGTGTGTGTGTGTGTGTGTGTGTGTGTGTGTGTGTGTGTGTGTGAAAAAGGGGTGTCTGTGTACGTGTATGTGTGTGGGGGGTTGTTTGTTTGCTTGCTTGTTTGTGTGTGTGTGTGTGTGTGTGTGTGTGTGTGTGTGTGTGTGTGTGTGTGTGTGTGTGTGTGTGTATTAATTTCTAAACCATGATATAATACACACACACTCTCTCTCTCTCTCTCTCTCTCTCTCTCTCTCTCTCTCTCTCTCTCTCTACTCTTATCTCAACACGCTTCCCGTTTTCTTTAAGGCGAAGGGAAAATGTGTATAAATATTTCTATCGGGAACTGATAAGGAAGGTGACATCTCTTATTTTTTCCTCCTTCTTCTCCCTCCTCTTCTTCTTCTTCCTCCTCTTCCTCTTCTTCCCCGTTTTCCCTCTACTTTTTTTTTACTGGAAACTATGAAAAGATAAGATATTGGCAGCGGTGGCCGAAAGAGAGGAGGAGGAGGAGGAGGAGGAGGAGGAGGAGTGGGGGGAGGTAGGAGGAGGAGGAAATGGGTGTTGTTTGGGGAGGAAGCGAGTGGCAGAGAGAGAGAGAGAGAGAGAGAGAGAGAGAGAGAGAGAGAAAATTGAATTACGAAATATGGGTAATCTCTCTCTCTCTCTCTCTCTCTCTCTCTCTCTCTCTCTCTCTTCCTCCTTTTCCTCTTCATAATCATTAATACATTTCGTTTTATGATATCCCTCTTTCCTCCTCCTCCTCCTCCTCCTCCTCCTCCTCCTTAACCTTTATCCTTTTTCTTCTCAAACCATCAGTGAGTGGAAAGACGCCAAGAAGAGGAGGAGGAGGAGGAGGAGGAGGAGGAGGTTTAGGAAATGAAAAGGGAAAATAAAGAAGAGCGAAAGACTGTTAAATGAAGAGGAGATAAAGGAGGGGAGAGAAGAGGTGCGAAGGAGGGAAGAGGAAACAAGAGAGAATTAAAGAAGGAAGGAATAGTGAGAGGTAAAGAGAGGAAGAGGAGGAGGAGGAGGAGGAGGAGAAGGTAAGAATGTAGGGATGGCAGGGAAGTAAGGAAGAAGGAAGGAAACAAGGCGAACAGAAAATAAAGGGAGGAGATAAAAGAGAGAGAGAGAGAGAGAGAGAGAGAGAGAGAGAGAGAGAGAGAGAGAGAGAGAGAGAGAGAGAGAGAGAGAGAGAGAGAGAGAGAGAGAGAAGAAGAAAATGGAAGAATAGAAGAAGAAAGAAGAAATGGATTGAAGGAAGGGAGAGAAAGAAATGATGAAGGAAAGAGTGGAGGGGAAGAAAAAGGGAAGATTGTGGAGTAAATGAAGGGAACAGAATTATAAGAAGAAGAAGAAGAAAAGGAAGAGGAGGAAATAAGAGGAGGGAAATGAAGAAGGAAGGAAGGAAAGAAGCGTAGAAAAGATAAAAAAGGAGAGAGATGTGAGTAGATAACCGCGATAAGACGAAGGAAAATAAATAAAGAGGAAGGAAGAAGAGAAAGGAAGAAGGAAGAAATTAAGCAACAAAAAAGCGGAAAAAAGAAAGAAAGAAAGAGAAAGAAAGAAAATGGAGGCGGTAACGGAAGAGGAAGGAGGAAGGGAAGTGAAGCTAAAGAAGGAAGATAAGAGAAGAAGATGATGATGAGGAAGAAGAGAAAGAAGATGACCATATAGTGAAGAAGGAAAGAAAGAAAGAAAGAAGGAGAAAGAAAGAAATAGATATGGTAATGGAGGAGTGGAGAAAAGGAAGGAGGAAGGGGAGTGAAGCGAAAGAAGGAAAATACGAGAAGATGATGATGAGGAAGAGGAGAAGGAAGGAAGAAAAGAAAGAAAGTAAGAAAGAGAAAGATAATAAAGAGATGAAGATGACAGCGAAAGAAGAAGAGGAGGAAACAAAGTAAGAAAGAAAGAAGATGGAGGAGAAGAAATAACGAACAAGAAGAAGAAGAAGAGGAAAGAGAGTAAGAAAGAAGATGATAAATGAGAAATGGAATTAAAGAAAGAAAGAAAGAAAAGGAGAAACCAAAAAAAAGGAATAATATAAAGAAGAAGAAGAGAAAGGAAAGAAAGGAATAGAAATGAGATAACGAGAAAGGAGGAAAGAAGAAAAAGCAAAAAAAAAAGAAAATAAATGAAAGGAAAGAGTAAGGAAGAAGGCAATGAATGAGAAATGGAGAAAAGAAAGAGAGAAAAAGACAAACTAAAATAAATAAATAATGTAAAGAAGAAAAGGAGAAAGGAGAGAAAGGAACAGAAATGAGGCAACGAGGAAGAAGGAAAGAAGAAAAAGTAAAGAAAAAGAAAAAAATATTGAGTGAAGGCAAGATGGAGAAAAGAAAGAAGCGAGGGGAGAGAGGGAGGAAGAAGAAAGAAGAAAAGAAGGAAAGACAAAAAAAAAATAAACGAATGAGGAAGAAGAAAATGAAGAAAAAAGTAAGGTTATGGAGGAGAGATGAAGAGAGAGAAAGACATAAAGAAAGAAAGAAGTAGGAGAAGAAAAAAGAAGAAGAAAATGAGCAAAAAGGAAAGAAGAAAACGAGGAAAATAAAGAAAACGAGTGAAAGAAAGAAAGAAGAGAGACTGAAAAGAAGAACGAAGAGGAAAATAAAGAAAGGAGGAAGCAGGAAAAATAATAAGAATAAGAATAAACAGGAAAATAAAGAAAAGAAGATGATGAAGAAAATAAAGAAAACGAAAGAAAGAAAAAAAAGAGACATTGAGAAGGAGAACGAAGAGGTAGATAAAAAAAGAAAGGAAGCAGGAAAAGAATAAGGTGAGGAGGAGGGAGGAGAGAGGGGGAGGGCGTGAAGGAGTGAAGTAAGAAGGAGGAAAGAGGAGAAAGAAGGGAAGCAGAGAAGAGGAGAAAGAAGAGGAAGAAGGAGAGAAAAAGGAGAAGAAGGAAGGAGAGAGGGGTAGAGAAAGAAAGAAAGAAAAAAAATGGAGGAGAGAGGAGGAAGAGGGGAAGAAGAAAGAAAGGAGAAGGAAGGGGAGGAAGAAGGAGAGAAAGAAGAAGGAAGGAGGGAGGCAGAGGTGGAGAGAAAGAAATGAAAAAAATGAAGGAAATAAAAAAGAAAAAAAGGAGAAGGAAGAGGAAGAAGGAGAGAAAGAAGAAGGAAGGAAGGAGGCAGAGGTGAAGAGAAATAAAGAAAGAAAAAAATGGAGGAAAATAAAAAAAATAAAAAAGAAGAGAAAAAGAGAAAGAAAGAAAGATAGACGACAACGAAGAGAAGGAGTAAACGAACGAAAGAAAGAAGGAAGACAAGAAAGGAAGAAGATGAGGATGAGGAGGAGGAGGAGGAGGAGGAGGAAGAAAAAGCAAGAGAGGAGAATAAGAAACTGAAAGGGGGGGGTGGGGCAGGAGGAGGAGGAGGAGGAGGAGGAGGAGGCGAGTAAAAGGAGGAGGAGGGGAAGGGGGCGAGGGGGGAGGGGAGGGGGTCTGATCGCCTACCTGCCTGGCGCAATAGAGTAATTCTCAGCCTGAATGAAACCAGTATCGGATCCCTTTTGGGGGAATGTGATTCTCTATTAGCATTTTATAGAGACGGGTGAGCCTGGCCTTAAGGGGGGAGGGGGGGAGGGGGTAGGAGGGG
>NW_026110909.1:0-58231 GCF_024679095.1 Eriocheir sinensis | reverse complement strand
CTCCTTCCTCTCACCAGACCATATCCAGACCTACTTTCCCACTCTTTTTACCTTTCAGGGCACATTCAGACCACTTCCATATCCCTACCACTTCCATATCCTCTACCACTTTGCACAACCTAACTTCACTTTCCACCGTTCCTTGAGACTCTTCTAACCCCTCGAGTCTTTCCTGCTGTTTACCTTCACCAGACCCCATTCAGACCTCCTCCAGCCCTCGGAACAGCCCCTCACCACCTCCTGAACGGCCCCCAACCTCCCATAAGCTCACCTGGAGGCCGCCACGAAGCCCCTTGTGCTCCTAATTAATTCGTGATCAAGGTCATTTGCCTCCTCCTACCTTACCTGTCTGCCTCCCTCCTACCTTTCCTCCCTTCCGTGCGTGCTTGTGTATGTGTGTGCGTGTTTGTGTGTATGTGCGTGAAAAGGGAAAAAGTTACTGGAGAAATGAAAGGTAAACAGACCAGGTACGCATTATCTTCCTGGTTCTTATATGCGTAAAAAAGGGAAAAGAAGTTGCTGAAGAAATGAAAGATAAAGAAAGTACAGCACGCATCCTCTTCTTCTTCTTCTTCTTCTTCTCCTTCTTCTTCTTTTTCATCTTCGTCTTCGTCTTTGTCTTCTTCTTCTTCTTCTTCTGTGTTTGTTGGTGTGCGTGTGTGCGTGTGTGTGTATATATCCCTGTGTATCTTTAGCTGTGTATGTGTGGACGTGTTTGCTCGTGTGCGTGTGTGTGTACGTGTGTATGTTCAGTCAGGGCGAAGGGTGTTGTGGCTAGCTGCGTAGAATCTCACCCTTCTCTGCCCTGCGTGGCGTGGCGGATAAGGGAGCGGTGGCCCTATACCTGCAGCGGGGGGTGGGGGGTGGCTGGGGGACTGATGGAGGGGGAGTGGGGGTGTTGATTGCCTTCGTCATCAGGGCGAGGCTCATCCCGGTCGGCGAGGGGCGGCAGGACACGCCACACCTGGAGGAGGCGGCCGCAGGTGTGGGCTACGCAGGGGAAGGGATCGCTGGCTAGACTTTTTTTTTTGTTGTTGTTCAGGTGTTGTTGTTGTTGTTGGTGGTGTTGTTGTTGTTGGTGGTGGTGTTTTTGTTTTTGTGTGTTTTTTGTTTTTGTTGTTGCTTATCTTCTTATTTGTGGTAGATCGATAGATAGATGGGTAGATAGATAGATAGATAGATAGATAAATAGATAGATAGATAGATAGATAGATAGATAAATAGACAGATAGAGCGTAAAAGAGATAGAGATCAACTGGTAGATATAAATATACATAAACAGAAAGACGGACAAACACAGACAGACAGACAGAAACATACAGACAGACATATAGAAAGAGAGACAGACAGACAGACTGACGGACAGACAGACACGCCGAGAAACCAAGGTGGGAACTGACCAGACCGAGACACACACACACACACACACACACACACACACACACACACACACACACACACACACACACACACACACACACACACACACACACACACACACACACACACACACCTGCGTTAAGGAATCTGGGCTAGAATGGAACACCTGATGCGAGAAAGATTAATGCTAAAGGTAAAAGAAAAAAAAGAAAAGCTGGTGGAGGTAGAAAAAAAAAGTATCCCTTCTCCCCTATACCTTTCGGTCCCCGGGTGGAAAAAACCCTGGAATAATATTAAGATTTCAACCTGGTCTTCCCGCATCCTTTAGAATTCATGGGTGTGCGTGGAGATGTTTATAAAAAAGGAAGATATAAGGGCAGATAGATATATAGATAGATAAGTAGATAGATAGATAGCATAAAAGAGATATTAACTTGTGAACTTTAATATATATAAGCAGAGAAACTTACAGACGGATAGAATAGACAAAGACGAAACATATATAAGAAAAGACCGGGTTTGGGTGGACGAGAAGAGGCAAGAAGTGTTGAAATGATAATAATGTGGCGGGTGATGTAATGTTTGAAGAATGTTATACGAATATAAAAATAGACGTAAGAGAAAGAGATATGGATGAAACCTAATGTATCGGTTTTGACGTTTTTGAAGACGTTAAAGAATATCTGTAAATAAAAGGGATCACGTTGAGAAATCCTAATCTTTGACATAGCAAGAATATTAAAAGGGGGAATAAGACAGTCATCCAAAAGGGAGAAATTAGTAACAATGATGAAAAATATGAATAGATGGAAATAATGCATAGTGAAAATAGCGAAGAGGGAGAGAAAATGACAACACGATTAGGCGAACTTAGTAACAATAATGAATAATGAAAAATACGAATAGATAATAAACAGATAATAAAGAAAAAAATGCGAATATATGAGATAATAGCATAGTAAAAAATAGCGAAGAAGGAAACGAAAAAAAAGGACACAACACAATAAGAAAAAAATAGTAAGAGGAAAAGAGAATGAAAATATAAAAAAAGGACGAATTTACGAGAACATTAAAGAGAAAAAAATGAAGAAAAAAAAGATGAAAAGTGCAAGAAAAACAATAATCGCGGTCAGAAGGTTAGAGACAAAAAATACGATACACAAATAATATGATAATGAGGGAAACCGCGTGAAAATGAGATAATGAGGCGCTCGGAGGAAATGATAATGTGATGAGGGGAGGAGGAGATAATAATGGAACAGAGAAACTACAGTGGCGATGCAACGGCGATAAAATGGAGATATAATGGCGAAGAAAGTTGATGGAAAATTGAGGATAGGGGAAAATGAAAAAAAATAAACTGCTTGGGGAAATTGTAGACTTGAGAGAAATAAAAGAACGAAGTTATATGAAGAACGGGATATGGATAAGGATAACACGATGGTAGTAGTAGTAGTAGTAGTAGTAGTGATGATGGCGGTAGCAGAAGTAGTAATAGTTGTAGGATGAAAATAATAATAATAATAATAATAATAATAATAATAATAATAATGATACTACTACTACTACTACTACTACTACTACTACTACTTTTACTAATGATAATAGTGTAATGAGGTGATGGCAGGAAATAATATAATATCTAATGGAACACTGATAATAATGATTAAAAGATAAAATAAAGTTCCGTTTTCTTTGTGGCTTCTGACAAGTCTTTGGCGAAGGTGTTGGAGGAGGTGAAGAGAACGGTGGTGGTGGTGGGGGTGGTGGTGGTGGTGGGGGTGGTGGTGTTGTGGTGATGAAGACGTTCACCCCCATTCCACTTCTCCCCCCACCCCTCCCCTTCTATCACTCCCATCCTTCTCACTCCCCCACATCCCCCCTCCTCTCCCCCCTCCCCCAGGCACTCCTCCATCAGGTGATCACTCAGGTGCGTCGGGGTCACCTGCTCCTGTCATGACCACCGCTGATCCTCCCCCCCCCCCCCTCACCTGTCCTCCTTTCCCCCTCCCCCCCCTCTCCTCTTTCCTCCCCCCTTATTCTTGCTCTTTCTCTCACCCTTCCTTTTCCTCTTTTTCTTCTCCTTTCTTCTATCTTTTTTCTTTTCCCCTTCTGTTATTTTCTCCTCCATTCTTCTCTCCTCTTCCCTTCAATCCCTACCCTTGTCTTATTCCTTCCTTTTGTCTTTCCTTTTCCCTCTTCACTCTTGTCTTTCCTCCCTTTCCCCCTACCCTCATTTTTTTAAATCTAGGGTATAGTAAGAGGAGGAAGTGGGTTAGTGGTGAAGGTACAGGTGGGGAGAAGGAAAGACAGTATATAGAGGTGTACAGTTGTATGGTGTAGATTTTTTAATTGTTTTGATGTAGTTATTGTTTATCGGGCAACTTGTTTATAAACGTGCTGGGAGGAGAGATGCTTCATATTTAGGAGCAGCGAGTAGCGGGCTTTTTTTATTGTTTCCTTTTTTTTGTGTGCCCTTGAGCTGTCTCCTTTGTTGTAAAAAAAAATATTCCTTCCGATTTGACTTTTCTGGCTCGTCCCCACATACTCTTTCCTCCTGCCCTTCCCTCACTCTTCACACCTTCACCTACGCTACCTCCATGCTGCCGCCCCTCCCCCCCGTCATCTCACCCCCTGGGTACGCAATTACCTGGCGCTGAGGTGTGCTGGCGTGGCTGGGGGCGAACAAGACGCGTCCACCGCCTCACACCCCCTCTGATGGCACGCCGCGATAACCCAACGAGACTCATGCTTGGGAAGGCTTGAGGTGTTGTGCTCCTGGGTGTTCAGGTGCCTCGTGGTCCGCCAGATTCTTGAAGATACACCTGCGACCGGCTCATTACGGAAGGTGCGAAGATAAAGAAAGAATGAAAGGTTGTTTAGTGTCGATAGAAGGTTGTTTCTGTGCTGGTAGAATGTTGTTTAGTGTAGATAGATTGTTGTTTAGTGTAGATAGAAGGTTGTTTAGTGTAGATAGATTGTTGTTTAGTGTAGATAGAAGGTTGTTTAGTGCAGAGAGACGGTTGTTTAGTTAGAATTTAGTTAGAAGACTGGCTCAATACGGATGCGAAGATAAAAATAACGAATGAAAGGTTGTTTAGTGTAGATAGAAGGTTGTTTAGTGCAGATAGAAGGTTGTTTAGTACAGAGAGAAGGTTGTTTCTTAGAATTTAGTTAGAAGACTGACTCAGTACGGATTGCGAAGAAAAGAAATGGAGAGGTGCTAGGCTAGTCTTGGTAGTGAAAGTAATTTTGTTGATGTGTTAATGTGTTTCTGTACGAAGAGTGTTGTTGGGGGCACACTTAATAAAAATTAAAAAAATAAAAGGAGTAAAAAGAAAACAAAAGAAGATAAAAGAAATGAAAAGAGGAATCACAGCAAAAACCCGCTACTCCACAATCCACGGGCCTCAACAGGAAGGGAAGCGAATGTGGAAGGGGGGGGGGGTGACGGGGGGCGTGAAGAAGGACTTGGCATTCCGACTTTAGGGGCACGGGAGGGGGGGGGGGGCTTGGAATACGCTGAAGAAAGAACCTGAGAGGTAGTAGAGTGGGAGAAGGGATAGAGGGGGGGGTGGGGGGAGGTTGGGGTTAGGTAGGGGGGTGGGGATTGATTGGGAATAGGTGGGGAGGAGCTGGGGAAGACGGGGAAGAGCGGAGATGGACGGAGGTTAGCTGGGGATGGGTGTGGAGGGGAAGGCAGGAGGAAGAGTAGGGTGGTGGGGAGAGAGGAACGGGGGTGGAAGGGAAAGGTGTTGGGAGAATGGAACGGGTGAGGAAGGATATGGGGAGACAGGGGTGGAAGGGGGAGGATGAGGTTGGGTTGGGGAGGGAAGGGGATATTTGAGGGGTAACAGGGGAGGGACAGGGAAGGGAATATGGGGAACTGGCATGGGCGGGGAAGGGTGTGGGTGGACTGGCATGGGTGGGGAAGGGTATAGTATAGACTGGAATAATCGGGGGAGAAAATGGGGGAGCTAAGATAGACGGGGAATGGGAATGGTGGCCTGGGGAGAGAGGGGGAACAGCGGGAGGGGGGGGAACAGGATCGGGGGCGGGGTGAGGGCGGGTGAGGGGGGTAAGGGAGCCGTGGCGTGTCTGAGGTGGCGGGATGAAGACCTCTCGGGCGGGTGATCGCTCAGCTGGGGAGGGAGTGCATTATCTGTCTCCCCGGGAGCCGAGACGCGCCGGGCACTGACTGACGGCGGAGTAATTGCATGTTGAGCGCCTTCCTCCTCCTCCGTGAGCCCTGCTGGAGGGGGAGGAGGGTGGGGGGGGAGTCAGAGGGTAAGAAACAAAAGCCAAAGTAGCAAGCGACAAATAATACGAAGAAAAGATGAATTGGATGAATATTAAGGAGCAGACATAAGGAGGAGAAGGAGGATGACGACGAGGGAGAGGCAGAGAAAGAAGAGGAGAAGGAAGAGGGTAAAATAAGAGAAACCAAAGTAGCAAGCGACAAATAACGTGAAGAAAAGAAGCACTGGATGAAAATTAAGGAGCAGACGTAAGGAGGAAAAGGAGGATGACGACAAGGGAGAGAGATAGAGGAGAAAGAAGAGGAGAAGGAAGAGGGTAAAATAAGAGAAACCAAAGTAGCAAGAAACAAATAACATGAAGAAAAGATGCAATAGATGAAAATTAAGGAGCAGACGTAAGGAGGAGGGCGAGGAAGAGACAGGAGAAAAGAGAGGAGGAGGAGGAGGAGGAGGAGGAGGATAAAGGGACGAAGAGCAAGGGACGAGAACTCAAAGAACACGTAACCAAAATTGCGAAAGCGTACACTCTCCTCCGATAAGATCACACCGAAGACTCACAACCGAAGAGGGAAAATTAAGAGACGAAGAAAAGGACGGAGCCATTTAGGTGCAGGATGTAAGAGGAGAAGAGGAAGAGCAAGAGGAGGAGGAGGAGGAGGAGGAGGAGGAGGAGGCTGGCCGGCTTCAGCTCCCTAATAGCGTGGGATTTAGATAAGCCGGTTGTGGTCGCGGGAGATTACGCCGATGGAGAGGAGGAAAATTAGTTCAGTTTTCAGTGGAGAATCGAAACCAGGCCTCCCCCTCCCCCCCTCCCTCAGTCACTTCGTCCCTTCCTCAGTCCCTTCCTCTTTCTCTCCCTCCCTTCCTCCCTCTTCCTTCTCGTATTCTTTCCTTCTTTACTCCCGACGCCCCCCTCTCTTCTTTTTTATCGTATATCTTCCTTACTTGTCTTTTTTCTCCCTCTTTACTTATCTTCCTATTTCTCTTCTCTCCTACTTTCCTTCCTCTTTTCCTTCCCTCCTCCTCCTCCTCCTCCACTTTTCCTTCTTCTTCACCTTCATTATTTCCGTTTCCGTCTTCATTATTTTCTTCCTCCCTTTCTTTGCGTGTCCTCTTCCCTCATCACCATCATCTGCTTCCCTCACCACTATCATCACCGTCTCTATCATTCTCTTGCCTTTCGTTTTGCCTTCTATATCATTTACTTATTTCCATTTTTCTGCATCCGAATTTACATGATTTTTTTTCTACCTTCGTTTTATCATCCCCTCATCACGATCATCTCCAATCCCTCATCACCATTATCTTCGTCACCAGTATTCTCTTCTCTTTTCGTTCTTTCCTTCATTTCTCCGAGGATTTGCAATTTTGCTTTACCTTTCTCTTCTCTCTTTTTTATTTTTTCATTCACTCATCACGATTACTTTCTCCCGCCATGCATTTCATCTCCCCCACCCTCCCGCCGCCACCGCGCACCTGGCTATCATGTTTTTGAAGATACCCTAAACTTAACCTAACATAACCTAACAAAACCCCAAACAGTCTCTACAGGTCCATTCGTACAGGCCTACCGGGCTCCTGCAGACTCCTTATGTTCTTATTATTTCGTTTCCCATTACTCCTCACTGGCCATGCATATATAAAATCTCCGTTACTTGGCTCCATTCATAACTCATTCATAACTTGCTCTTCCTCTTCAGCATTCAACATCACTTCGATTTATTTCGTTATTTCATTTTACATTACATTACTTTTACATTACTCCTCTGTCGATGCATATCAAACCTCCGTTACTTGTTCCCATTCATAACGCACCTCAACACGCCACGGGGGCAGGTGCAGGCGGCCGGCCCTGGGGCGTGGCGGCATCCTGGAGGCGGGGCGCTGCCGGAGGGACGAGAGGAGAACATTTGGCGAGGCGGCGTCGATGCAAAACCCGGCGCGGAGGGCCGAGTGGCTGGATCCCTTGTTATTAATTGTCCCCAAATTGTGATGGATGGGACGATCGGCAGTAGGTGCTCAGGCATGCTCGATTCTGGGGTAGATGGCGCGGCGAGATAGGCAGCGACGGGGACCTCACTCACGCGACGCCGATCCTCTCGCTGACCTGCCCGCCCGACCCGCCCCGCCTCACCTCCGTCCGGGCGTCTGGGAACCTGCCTCGCGTTTTTACCTCGTGCCGGTGACATATGATTCATCACAGCGTGCGTGTCGGCCGCCCTGCCTGCTCCTGCCCGCCTCCCTGTTTTTATTGTTTTCGCTTCCTCTCTCCCTTTCTCTGTCTCTCCTTGGCTGGGTTGCCCTTGGTTTAGCTTTGCATATCTTGATCTTGTCTTGCATTGGCGTGTCTTATTGTTGCATCAGGTGTTGGGTTGAGTTGTGTGGTTGAGGGGTCGTGGGTTGAGTTCCATGGTCTTGTTGTGGTGTTGGGATGGGTTGTGTATTAGGGAAGGTTATTTTAGTTATTTCTCTTTCTCCCTTCAATGCCTCTTTCCATCTTGCTATTTACATATTCTGAACCCCTCCTATGCGTTCTCTTTCTCTCTCTCTCTCTCTTTTCCTTTCCCTCCCTCGCTCACTCTTTCCTGTCTCTCTCTCCACTTCTTTTCTCTCTCCCTCCTTCCTTTAATTCTCTCCTGTCTCCCTCCCTCCCTCCTTCAAGTTTTACCTCTCTCTCTCTCTCTCTCTCTCTCTCTCTCTCTCTCTCTCTCTCTCTCTCTCGCTCTCTCTCTCCTTCCTTCAATTCTTTCCTCTCACTCTCTTTCATCTCCCTCATCCTCCTTCCCTCATCCTCCTCCTCCTCTCCACATACTCGTGCCGGGTGAGGTGAGTGGGTGGATGACTGAACCTCCTCTGGGCCTCCACATCCACCTCTGAATAAAAAAGAAAGAATGGGTTTGAGGATGGATGAGGCCTGTCATGGGAGGGTAATTCATGGGGTGGGAGTCTCCTTGGGATGTTGGGTTATCTCTCTGGGCGGGATATTCATGTAGGTGGGTAAGTGTGGGTGGGTGGGGGTGGAGGGATGGAGAGGTGGAGAGCCTTGGTTGGTGTCTCCCCCCCCCCTTCCTCCTCCTCCACTTTACCCACACACAATGGCACTTCAATGGTTGTCATGTCCCCTCGGTGTCAAGTTACAGGCTGTGGATGTGTCGGGTGGATGAATGGATGGAGTCGCTGTATAGGATTTTGCTTCCACTTTTTCCTTTATTTTTTTTTTCATCTGTTCCTTTAGTCCCCAAATTAAGTCCCGAAATTGATCTCTCTTTTGGCTGCTCTATACTATCCTCTGTTGTGGGAGCGGCAAGTAGCGGGCTTTTTTTTCTACTCTCTTTTTGTTGCCCTTGTGCCGATTCTTGTAAAAAAAAAAATATCCTTACTCCTGGCTCACTATGTTATGTTGTGTTTCTGAGTTTTCCGTTTTTCTTTGGCTTAATTAAATCTGTTCCTCATTCTCGTATTTTGCTTTTTCACTCTTTTTGTTTATTTCTAGTTCTTTGGTGGTGGTGGTGATGATAGGGGTGGTGATGGTAGTGGAGATGGGAGGGTATAGTGGTGATGGTTGTGGTGGTGGTCGTGGTATGCTGGTGGTTGTGGTGGTCGTGGTTGTAGTAATGGTGGTGGTGGTGGTGGTGGTGATGGTGGTGGTGGTAGTGGGGATGATGATTGGTAAAGGGAAGAGAATGATGGTGGTTGTGGTGAACGCAGTTGTAGTGGTGGAGGTAGTGGTGGTGGTGGTAGTGGTGATGGTGGTGGTGGTGGTGGTGGTGGTGGTGATGGTGATAGTGGTGGTTGCTCCGTCAGAACATTATGAACCGCCTTGCATAATAATTCACCTTCCCTACCTACTCTCCCTCTATTTCCTCCTCCTCCTCCTCCTCCTCCTCCTCCAGCCACACACTCTTTCCCAGCACCTTAACCTCACCTGCTTAACCTCACCTGTTTTTCCCATTCATTAAGGACCACGTAACCCAAGTCGGCGTATCATTCCTCAAAGGTGTTCTCCATCACTTTGAAATACGAGAACAGACAGAGAACATCCATTTCCCTCCTCCTATTTACATATTTTTAACCTGTCCTATGTGTTCTCTCTCTCACTTCTTCCCTCAATACTTCCCTCCTCCACTTCTCCTTTCTCTTCCTCCCTCCTTCTCTTCTTTCCTCTCTCTTTCTTTCCTTCCCTCAGTCCTTCCTTCCTTCATTTCTTCTCTTCTTCCCTTCTTTTCTTCTTTCCTCTCTCTTTCTTTCCTTCCCTCAGTCCTTCCCTCCTTCACTTCTTTTCTTCTCTTCCTCCCTTCTTTTCTTCACCCTCTCTCTCTCTCTCCCTCCTTCAAGAACAAGTTATCCCGTCGTGTCTCCCTCCCTCCGTAGCTCCGTCGCGCTGGCCAGAGTATTTTTCATAGCAATTAAAAACCAAGGAGAGGAATGTTAATCTGAAGGTTCCTCCGACGCATTCCTTTATCATTAAGCAACGCAGCACACACACACACACACACACACACACACACACACACACACACACACACACACACACACACACACAAACACACAAAACAGACGATAAGAATAATATAGAAAGTTCGAATTCATCAGTTTTTATTTCTTTCATTTCCGTAACTCGACAAGATAAAAAAAAAATATGGTTCAGAGTGTAGTTGATGTTTTCTTTACTTAGCTTCTCTTCCTTACTTAAACTGCTCCTCTGTGCAAATGAAAAAAAACAAGTAGTGAAAATATTTGGAAACACACACACACACACACACACACACACACACACACACACACACACACACACACACACACACACACACACACACACACACACACACACACACTAAAGAAAAGAATTAGGAGAGGACACCGCCCCAGCAGGACCCCCAAGTAAGCGGGAAGGTAAGGGGTTCCCGGCGTCATTAATAATACTGGACACGAATATCACCTTTCCCGGCTATGTTATCTCTGTGCTCATTGCGTATTGTCTTACCAATTAGAAGGTATCCAGGTGATCAAGGTGAGGCGTAGTTAATGGGGCAGGTGTACCTCGTCGCGCCTCCTACCTGAGTCATTGTACTGTTCTGAGATATAATGAGGCTCCCCGCTACCCTTGCTGTTTGTGTCTTTTGTGTTTGTTCTGCCTTTCCTTGCCTTTTTTTATCGCTTGGTTTGTCTTTCTGTCTCTCTTTGTCTGTCTTTGTCTGTCTGTCTGTCTCTCTCTCTCTCTCTCTCTCTCTCTCTCTCTTTTCATTGTTCTTTATTGATTCTTATTCGTTTTTCCTTCTTCCTGTTTCTCTTTCCGTTATATAGCCTTTCGTTGTCTTTTTTTTTATCTCTTTATCTCTTTCTGTCTCTCTTTGTCTCTCTGTCTGTGTCTCTGTCTCTCTCATCGCTTTCCATAGTTCTTTGTTTATTTATTTTTGTTTTTTCTTGCTCTTTATCTCTTTCGCCTATGTTACTTCTCCTTGTCTTTCTGTCTCTTGGTCTCTGTCTGTCTCTCTCTGTCTCTCTTCATAGTTCTTTATTTATCCGTGTTCGTTTTATCTTCGTTATTCTTCTAAACTCGTCTGTATAATTTTTTCCCTTCTTTTCCACAACGTATTTGTTTTACTTTTTTACTCTATGTTCTTTTATTGCTGTGATTCCTCGTCTTCCTTAACTGAAAATAACTTACCGCTATATATAACTTACATTGTTAACCTATTACTATACTTTTCATCAGCTTCTTCCATTATTTCTCTAACTTACTCTCTTACTTTCTCTCACAACCTTTACTTTTACTTTATACTCGTGTCCTTCGTCTTTCCCTGCATCAAGTCTCTCCATCCAGGTGTTCTGAACCTTTCCTGACCCATTGAACCTTCTCCTCCATCCTCTCTTCTCCTTCCATCCTGCATACCATCGGGAACCTCTTTTTATATCCCACTGAGCCCTGCTGCATCCTTTCGTGTCCTTTGAATTCGTGTATCTTATGGAACCCCTTTTCTTAACCCCTTCAACCCCCTCCATCCTTTCGTGTCCTTCCATTTGGCGTGTCTTCGGGAGCCTCTGAACCTCGGCTGTATCCTTCGTGCATCTCCAGTATCCTTCTTTCGTCTTTTTGTGCATCCTTTAAGTCTCTCCTTTCTTAACCCTTTGAACCCTCTCCTTCATAATCTTGTGTGCACTCCTTCTAGTGTATCTTCGGGAGCCTCTGAACCTCGGCCGTTTCCTTCGTGCCTTTCGCTTGTCCCTAGAGCACCGTGAACCCTCCTGCATCCCCTTGTCTCCCTCCATCTGGCGTACCTCAGGAGCCGCCGCAGTCCCGTCCGTGTTGTGGCGCGCCCCTTGCGTGTCCCTGGGCCGCAGCGCCTCATCAGTAGTGCCCAGAAGGTAGCCGCGTTGCCTGACCCGCCACGACGCCTCCGAGGAGTCAGGTGTCAGCCGCGTGATGCATGACCCTCGCCTTCCGCCCATCCTCCTCCCTCTTGGCCTTCCTCCCTCCCGTCCGATCCGCCGACCTCCCTCTCTCTTCCTCTCTCTCCCTCTCTCACTCATCCCCTGCCATCCCATCTTTACTTCCGTTCTCCTCTATTCTCTCTTATTCCCCCTTCATCCCATCCCTGTCCTTTTCTTTGCCTACTTTTCCTTTCTATTGCTTTTTCTTTTTTTTTCTTTTTCATCGGCTCCTCCTTCTTCCTTTCCTTTTTCCATTACTCATATCTACTCATCCCTCATCTCTCCTTGCCTCATTATCATTCTCTTGTTTTCTTATTATTTTTTGTTATATTCCTTTCTTTTCTGTTTTTCCTCCTTCCATTCCTCCCTTCATTACATTTGTCTACTCCTCCCTCTTTTCATCCCTCTTTTCTCCTCTCTTTTTTTATTATTTTTGTTCTTATTTCTTTATTTAGTCATTTTTTTTCCTTTCTATGGTTGTTTATTTCTCCTCCTCCTCCCTCTCCCCCTCTCCTCCCTCCCTTCCTTCTCTCCCTTCCTTCATTCTTTCCTCCCTTTCTGTATTTCCTCATCCCTTCTACCCATCTCGCCCCCCTCCTCCCCTTGTCTTCCTTCCTTGTTTTATTGTTTTTTTTCCTCTATCTCTATCTCATTCCTGTTGACTTTTTCCTTCCTATTTTCTTTCCTCTCAATCACTGTTATCCTTTTCCTTTCTTTATCTTGCCTTCTCTTGATCTTGTTTTCATTCTCGGTCATCATCATCCTTCTTTCTCTCTCTCTCTCTTTTTTTTTTTTTTACTGTTTCCTCCTTCATCACTTTCCCTCGTCAGTCAGTATACTTGTTATTATTTATTCTCTTTGATTACTATTTCATTTCTTGTGTATCTGTCAATACTATTTTTTCTTTTTTTCTTTCCCATTCTCTTCCTTCTCCTCCGTGACTGTTTCCTCCTTCCTTCTCTCTTCCTCTCTTTTCTCCGTCTATATTTATCATAATTTTTCTTTTTACTTTTTGATAAATGTTTCATCTCTGCATATTTTTTTTCCCTTCACATTTTTTTCCTTCATCGTGACCGCCCCTTCCTTCCTTCCTTCCTACTTTCTTTCTTTTCTCCATCAAAATTTACCACATTCGCTTTTTTTTTTTACTTTTTCAATATTTTCATTTCCCCCTTTTTCTCCTTCCTTCCTTTCTTCTTTCTTTTCTCCATCAATACCTGTACCATCACATTATTTTTTTTTCCACCTTCTGATCACTATTTCATCTCCTCCTTCTCCGTGACTGCCCTTTCCTTCCTTCTTTCTCCCGTTCCTCCATCAATACCTATTATATATTTTTTTCCCTATCGATTACTCTTGCATTTCGTGGGCAGCTATCAACCCCAATCCCTTTCTTCCCCTCAATCCCTCATTCCTCACAGTCTCCCAGCGCTTCCTACCCCTCCTCCTCCTCTTCCCTGTCGTGCCCTCCCATCAGTGCGTCAGGGTGAGGGTGACGTAGGGTGCGGGTTGGGTGCTGCCTGCGTCCCTCACCTGCCCTACACGCGGACGCACCCTGGGATTAGCGTCATGCGTCCTGCCTCTACCTCTGTCCGGGCACTAATGGGCAGGCGCGGACCCACACGGAGGAGGCGACTCGGAAATGCAGGTCCTCTAACTTTCTTTTGGGGGGTGTTATTATTTATTTTTTTATGGGTATGTTTTTTTACAGCAAAGGAAACAGCACAAGGGCACACACACAAAAAAAGAAACAATAATAAAAAAAGCCCGCTACTCGCTGCTCCTGTAAAGAATCCTGTAAAGAATGTGTGTGTGTGTGTGTGTGAGACTGAGGTGAATGGATTTCGTTGTGTTGGTGCTTGTGATGGTGGTAGTGGTAGTGGTCATGTTCGTGGTTGTTGATGTTGTTATTGTTGTTGTTACTGGTGGTTGTGGTTGTAGTGGTTGGGGAGTGTTGTAAATTAGAGTTAGATAAATTATTCTGTGGTTTAATCTGGCAGGTTTGTTGTTCAATTTGGCAACGGATGTAATAATGTTAAATAAGAAATTGATTGCTTGGCTTGATTTTTTTTTTAGTGTGTTTGTATGTATGTTTGTCAAAGGTTTTATAGGTGGTGGCACAGCTGAAAGGGAGAGACAAACAGAGAGAGACAGAGAGAGGCAGAGAGAGAGAGAGGCAGAGAGAGAGAGAGAGAGAGAGAGAGAGAGAGAGAGAGAGAGAGTTTGTGTATACATGAGAAATAAGTAACGAGCAACAACAATATAAAAGAAGCAAAAAAAACTACCTTCTCGTGACTGCCTCCTCCTCACCTCACCTGGCACGCTCACCTCACGCATCAGTCAAGCACGTTTTCACCTGGCCCTCATCACCTGTCCGGGCGAGGCGGCGTGGCACAGGTGGGCGGCGCAGCACTCACCTGGCCGCCCCCTCACCTGTCCGCGGCGGCAGGTGACAAAGCAGCTAATTTATACCTGATCACAACACTCATCCGCCACCTGAGGCTCCGTGTGGGTTTTTATCAAGCCGCACCGAGGGATAAAAAGAAAGGGGAAGTGAAAAAAAAGTAAATTACTGGGCCATATGATTTTAGAGTAAATTCCTGCATAGAATTATACCCCTTAGAGAGTGGGGTTAATGGTAATGAATGGGAGGGGATGAGATGGGGGTTTTGTTTATAGAGTGGGAAGCTTCTTTTCGCTATACATTTCTTTACTCTTTATTTGTTTATATATTTCGTGGTTTTTTTTGTGAGTGTGTTTGTGCACGGTTTTTGTGATGTATATATTTATTTATTTATTTATTTATTTATTTTTATTTATTTTCCCCCCTCTCTGTACATCTATCTTTACACCACTTTTTCTCTATACCACTTTTTTCTCTCTGCCTCTTTTTATTTTTATTTACAGCACAGGCAACAGTTCAAGGACAGAAAAAAAATACAAAAAGCCCGCTAATCTCTGCTCTCATGAAAAGAAGTATAGAGGAGTTGCCTTTTTTTAAACCTCTATTCTTTTCTCCCTACCTCTTTTTCTCTATAGCTACGTACCTCTCTATAACTCTACTTTTTAATATCTCTGTACTTTTGTCTCTTCGCGTCGGTGTGCGGGAGCTGCTGTGTGTCTTGTCAGGGGTCATATTCTTAATAAATATCTCAGCGTCTAAGCTTACATAATATTTGACAAGGCTTTCGTATAGGAGTTCTGAGTATATCCATGAGTAGTTTTATGACCCTGGTGGTAGTCTGACCCTTCTCCTTTACCACGAACCTAAGATAACACTCATTAGAACCCAACTGACCTCCTTTTCGACTTGTGGAAGTAATTTATGTGAGGAGTGGAAGCGTCTGAGCTCACCGACCCAGCAGGAGCCATGAGTGTGTGCATCAACGCAGAGGCTGAGCCGTAACCAAGATTAATTGATGCTTTCATGAGGCGCAGTGAGGCAGACGGCGGGCAGCTGTGTGCGTGCGTGGCCTGTGTGAGAGGGGGGGAGAGGGAAAGAGAGGGTGAAAGAGAAGAGGTGGAGAGAGGGGGAGAGAGGGGAAGGGAGGGAGAGAGATAGGATGAGCGAGGGAGAGGGAGAGGGAGAGGGGAGAGAGGTAGAGGAGAGAGGGGAGAGATACGAGTAGGGGGAGGGTAGAGAGAGGGAGGAGGGAGGAGGGAGAGATACATACACATATACATACATACAGACAGACAGACAGACAGGTCATATAGGGAATTAATATACCTTATCGTACGTGTATCAAAGGTGAAAATAGACAGGCAACTCCCACCACCACCACCAACACCACCACCACCAACACCACCACCACCACCACCTCTAGGCCGTATGTCACCACCTGGCGCCCGGAACAACTAGTCCCCCGGGCACCTAAATTAACCCCGCCCAGGTGAAGGCCAGGTGAGTAGAGGGGAGGAAAGGGGAGGGAAGGGAGAGGACAAACTACCTTCCCCTCACCTCTTTGATCCTGGAAGACAAAAAAAAGAAGAAAAAAAAAAGAGGCAGGAGGATGATAAAAATACGCAACGAAGGAGTTTTTCTTTCAGTGAAGATTGCGACATCCATCTAGAGCGTGTCCCCGCAGCCCCGTCCCTTCCTGCCCCGCCCCGCCCCGCCCCGCCCCGCCGCATACACCATCCCGGGGGCACTGCCGGTGACATTAATCCCCCGTTTCTTTCATAATGCACCATGAGAAAGCAGGATTTCGCATGACCCTCCACTTCATTTGTCCACCAATCGCGAGTCGAGTTCGGGGGAGAAGTGGGCGTGGTCTTCGCGTCCGGCCAATGAGCGGGATCCTTGGTGTAATTACCCGCCAATGACACTGCCAATGATGGATGGGCGCGAGGGTCGTTTCTAGCTGTTTATTGGCTCGTCCTGCGTCCGTGAGAGCGACCCGGGCCTTGAATTTTTAAGCAGACGAGACACGAACGTCGATGAGGCAAGTTGTGATGACGAGGAGGTGGAGGAGGTGGAGGAGTTGGAGGCCGACGTCAGCGATCCACATCATCATAACCTCCACCTCCACCTCCACCTCCACCTCCTCCTGTCCGTGGTGATGAGGAGGTCGATCCGCAGCTCTACGCATTACCGCCGTCACCGCTGTTTCGTCCGTTGTTCCGTCCGTTTTTCGTCCGTTCTCCTGTCCTGTTGGAAGCGGATCCTCAAACACACTGTCCGTTTTCTTTTATTCCCGTTGTCCGTTAGTTTGTATGTTCACTCTCCCTTTCGTTCCTTGTTCGTCCGCAGTCGTTTTGTCCGTTCATTTTCCTGTCCGTCTTCTGTCCGTTACTTGGCCTTCCTCAACTACGTCCGTCCGTCTGTCCGTTGCTCTTCCACTTATTTCTTCCACTTGTCCGCCTGTTCTCGGTCCGTTCCACTCGTCCGTCGTCCGTTTTTGTCCGTGTCCGTGAGTCCGTGCGTCCTGCCTCCCCTTTACTATTTTTTTTGTTTCTTCTTTCCCTTGGTTGTTTCATTCATTCATTCATTCATTCATTCATTTTCTCTCTCTCTCTCTCTCTCTCTCTCTCTCTCTCTCTCTCTCTCTCTCTCTCTCTCTCTCTCTCTCTCTCTCTCTCTCTATCTATCTATCTATCTGGTTTCAATAATTTCTGAGTTCGCTTCTGTCCCGATACTTACTTGATCTTTATTATTATTATTATTATTATTATTATTATTATTATTATTATTATTATTATTATTATGAAAATCCACAAGCGTCAGTCCTGAAAAGCGACACTCTATGTACCAGTGCTAAAAGTTTGGTTCCTTTATATACTTCCTAAGAGTGACTATCATGGATTTAGTGTTGAATCCTGTTAGGTGATCGTAAACGCCCTCAAATCGCACCCACACAAGACAGAGGATAACTTGAGGGAGCCTTCTGATGGACCCCCCCCCCCTCCACACACACACACACACTTTCCATAGTCTTCGTGGATGGCGTTCAGAGCAAGCGGGTTACTTTATTTGATTATTTTATTTTATTATTATTTTTTTTTACGGCAAGGGAAGCGGTTCAAGGGCAAAGAATAGAGACAACAACAAGAAATAATCCCGTTGTGCGCTGCCCCGACAAGTATAAGAACGAGAGGCCGGAAGAGAGGTCAATTTCGGGTGGAATTTATGCAAGTTTCCGCTGATTCCCTTTCGTTTTCTCGCTTAAATATTATCATGGAGCTTTGACGCTGATTAAGAGTTTATCGGATTCACTTTCAGCCAGAGGTACTATTTCCATCACTTTCACTCTGTAGTCTATCACGCTCACCCCCCAACCCCTTTCTCTCCCCAGACGTATACCTTAGTTCCCTTCATTTTCACCTACATTTTCCATCATTTTCACCTTCACGTCCCTCCATATCCAGCTTCATTTTCCTTCTTATCCACGTTCCCTTTCCTTCATTTTCCCTTTCCCTTTCCATTATTTTCACCTTCTCTTGTCTTTATTTCCATCTTCGTGACAATCTTCCCTTTCCTTCATATCCACTTTCCCTTTCCTTCATTTTCACCTTCCCTTTCCATTATTTTCACCTTCTCTTGTCTTCACTTCCATCTTCGTGACAATCTTCCCTTTCTTTCATATCCACTTTCACTTTCCTTCATTTTCCCTTTCCCTTTCCTTTATTTCCACCTTCTCTTGTCTTCACTTCCATCTTCGTGACAATCTTCCCTTTCCTTCATATCCACTTTCCCTTTCCTTCATTTTCACCTTCCCTTTCCTTCATATCCACTTTCACTTTCCTTCATTTTCCCTTTCCCTTTCCTTTATTTCCACCTTCTCTTGTCTTCATTTCCATCTTCGTGACAATCTTCCCTTTCCTCCATATTCACTTTCCCTTTCCTTCATTTTCACCTTCACTTTCCTTAATTTTAACCTTTACTTTTCTTCATTTTCGCCTTCACTCTTCTTCATTTTCACCTTAACTTTCCTTAACTCTCACCTTCACTTTCCTTCCTTTCCACTTTTACTTTCATTCATTTTCACCTTCATCTCTACTTTCCCTCTCCTTCATTCCTACCACATTTTCCTCTTCCCTTTCCTTCATTTCCATTTTTTTCCACCTTCCCTTTCTTTCATTCCTTCCTTCATTCTCACCTTCCCATCACCTTCGATTTCCTCTATTCCCACTTTCGCTTTCCTTCACTTTCCATCTTCCCTTCACTCTTACCTTCACTTCACTTTCCTTTACCTTGATTCCTCTGCGCTGCCCACCTTGTTTTTCACTCTCACGTCACTTTCCCTTCACAGCACCTCGCATCCCTTACCCCCTTCACCCACGCCCCTCACCCCCACCCCCTTATCCTCCACCCCCTACCCCCCGTCACCTGCTCCTCTGCACTAATTACCAGCGTCCGTGTCGTGCATCCGGCGAGCGTCCTCTGATCAGCTCAGCGAGAGGGAACAAAAGACGGTGAATTGCGTTATTACCCTCAGTAAATGTCTCCATGAATTTGTCGCCGAAGGGAGGGGCGGGGAAGGGACGCAAGGGCTCACGGAAGAGAGAGAAAGAAGGGAAAAGAAGGGAGGGAAGGGGTGTGATTCGGTTCAGGGAGAGAGAAACAGGGAAAAAGAAGGGAGGGAATGGGTGTGATTCGGTTCAGGCAGAGAGAAACAGGGAAAAAAAAGGATACGAGAAGAAGAAAAGGGGATTTAGCCCAGGGAAAGAAAAAAAAAGGTAAAAAAAGGGGTAAGAAACAGGATTAGAGAAGAAAAGGGGAAAGATTCGGTTCAGTCAGAGAAGAAAAGTGAAAAAGAAGGATGAGAGAAGAAGTAAAAGGGAACCAGACTTAGCCCAGGAACAGGTAAGAAACAGGCTTAGAGAAGAAAAGGGGAATGATTCAGTTCAGGCATAGAGGAAAAGGGGAAAAGGAGGGGAAAGAGAGGATAGAAGGAGATGGGTTCACCGAATGGATTAAAAGACAGAAAGAAACAGAACCCAGGAAAGAGAGGAAATAGAAAAGTGGCAAAGGGTTATACGTAAGGCGAAGTAACGTGTAGAGTACAGATAACTGTGAGGAGATAGGATGACAGGAACAGGACGGGGAGAGGCAGAAGAGAGCGAAAAAGGACAGCGGAGAGAGTGGATAGATGAGAGCAGGAACAAACTGGGGGAAGAGGAGACAGAGGAGAGCAAGAATGGTCTGTGTGAATTAGGTTATTTTTCGTCTCCATATTTCTTTCGCTGCATTCATCGTCAACAAACGAAAACCCTTATGCATTCTCCCAACCACAATAAAAAAAATACTGATGAGTGCCCGAAACACACACACACACACACACACACACACACACACACACACACACACACACACACACACACACACACACACATATATATATATATATATATATATATATATATATATATATATATATATATATATATATATATATATATATATATATATATAGAGAGTCTGTGTGTGTGTGTGTATACAAGGCAGCATATATATATATATATATATATATATATATATATATATATATATATATATATATATATATATGTGTTGCACACATCATAGTAATTTATTTTATTGTAATTGGGATAATGCATAAGGGTTTTCGTTTGTTGACGATGAATGCAGCGAAAGAAGTGCTTTTGTTATTCCAATTTACAACTAAGTTATCTATTCTTCGTTCCTAATATTTTCTAGTCATTTCTATTTATTAACATCTATGCTCGTCTTTTTGGTGCTTTTCTTATTGCAATCTATAACTAACTAATCTATTCTTCGTTCCTTATATTTTCCAGGTATTTCTTTTCATTAACTTAAATGCTTGTCTATTTTGTGCTTTTCTTATTCCAATCCATAACTAACTTATCTATTCTACGTTCCTCATTTTTCTATTTACTTCTTTTCATTAACTTCTAAGCTTGTCTTTTTGGTGCTGTTCTTATTCCATTATATAACTAACTAATCTATTTTTCTTTCCTTTTTTTTCTAGTTATTTCTTTTCATTAACTTCTATGCTTGTCTTTTTGGTACTTTTCTTATTCCAATCTATAACTAACTGATCTATCCTTTGTTCCTTTTATTTTCTAGTTATTTCTTTTATTAACTTGTATGCTTGTCTTTTTGGGGCTTTTCTTATTCCAATTTATAACTAACTAATCTATTCTTCTTTCCATAGTTTTCTATTTACTTCTTTTCATTAACTTCTATGCTTGTCTTTTCAGTACTTTCCTTATTACAATCTATAACTAACTAATCTATCCTTCGCTCATATTATTTTCTAGTTATTTTTTTATTAACTTGTATGCCCGTCTTTTTGGTGCTATTCTTATTCCAATCTATAACTAACTAATCTATTCTTCGTTCCTTATTTTCGAGGTATTTCTTTTATTAACTTCTATGCCAGTCTTTTTTAGTGCTTCTCTTATTCCACTCTATAACTAACTAATCTATTTTTCTTTCCTTATATTTTTCTAGTTATTTCTTTTTATTAACTTCCATGCTCGTCTTTTTTGGTACTTTTCTTATTCCTATCTATAAGTAACTAATCTATTTTTCTTTCCTTATATTTTTTAGTTATTTCTTTTTATTAGCTTGTATGCTTGTCTTCTTTGGTTCTTTCCTTATTCCAATCAATAACTAACTAATCTATTTTTCTTTCCTTATATTTTTCTAGTTATTTCTTTTTATTAACTTCTATGCTTGTCTTTTTGGTGCTTCTCTTATTCCAATCTATAACTAAGTAATCTATGGTTTCCTTATTTTTCTTTTTATTAATTCGTATGCTCGTCTATTGGGTACTTTTCTTATTCCAATCAATAACTAATCTATTCCTTGTTCCTTATATTTTCTAGATATTTCTTTTTATTAACTTGTATGCCTGTCTTTTTTGGTGCTTTTCTTATACCAATTTATAACTAACTAATCTATTCTTCTTTCCATATTTTTCTATTTACTTCTTTTCATTTACTTCTATGGTCGTTTTTTAGTACTTTCCTTATTCCAATCTATAACTAAGTAATCTATTCTTCGTTCCTCATTTTTCTAGTTATTTTTTTTATTAACCTCTATGCTCATCTTTTTGGTTCTTTTCTTATTCCTAATTATAACTAACTAATCTATTTTTCTTTCCTTATTTTTCCAGGTATTTCTTTTTATTAACTTGTATGCTTGTCTTTTTTGGTGCTTTTCTTATTCCAATTTATAACTAACTAATCTATTCTTCTTTCCATATTTTTCTATTTACTTCTTTTCATTAACTTCTATGCTCGTCTTTTTGGTACTCTTCTTTATTCCAGTCTATAACTAACTAATCTATTCTTCGTTCCTTATTTTTCTAGTTATTTCTTTTATTAACCTCTGTCATTGTCTTTTTAATGCTTTTCTTATTTCAATCAATAACTAACTAATCTAATCTTTCTTTATTTTTTCTAGTTATTTCTTTTCATTAACTTCTATGCTCGTCTCCTTGGTTTCTTTTCTTATTCCTATTTATAACTAATTAATCTATTCCTCTTTCCTTATATTTTCTAGCTATTTCTTTTTATTAACTTGTATGCTTGTCTTTTCTGGTGCTATTCTTATTCCAATTTATAACTAACAAATCTATTCTTCTTTCCATATTTTTCTATATACTTCTTTTCATTAACTTCTATGCTCGTCTTTTTAGTACCTTCTTTATTCCAATCTATAACTAAGTAATCTACTCAGCGTTCCTTTTATTTTCTAGTTATTTACTTATTAACTTGTATGTTCGTCTTGTTGGTGCTTTTCTTATTCCAATCTATAACTAACTAATCTATTCTTTCCTTACTCTTCCAAGTATTTCTTTTCATTAACTTCTATGCTCGTCTTTTTGGTACTTTTCTTATTTCAATCTATTACTAACTAATCTATTCTTTTTTCCTTATATTTTTCTAGTTATTTATTTTTATTAACTTCTATGCTCGTCTTTTTGGTGCTGTTCTTATTCCAATCTATAACTAAGTAATCTATTTTTTGGTCCTTATTTTTCTAGTTATTTCTTTTATTAACCTCTGTGCTCGTCTTTTTAGTGCTTTTCTTATTCCAATTTATAACTAACTAATCTTTTATTCCTTCCTTATATTTTCTAGTTACATCTTTTCATTAACTTCTATGCCTGTCTTTTTTATTGCTTTTCTTATTCCAGTCTATAACTAACTTATCTATTTTTCTTTCCTTATATTTTCTAGTTATTTCTTTTTATTAATTTGTGTGCTCGTATTTTGGTGCTTTTCTTATTCCAATTTATAACTAACTAATCTATTCTTTCCTTATTTTTCCAGGTATTTCTTTTGATTATTTCTATGCTCGTCTTTTTGGTGCTTTTCTTATTCCAATTTATAACTAACTCATCTATTCTTCCCTTATTTTTCCAGGTATTTCTTTTCATTAACTTCTATTCCCGTCTTTTTGGTACTTTTCTTATTCCAATTTATAACTAAGTAATCTATTCTTCGTTCCTTATATTTTCTTGTCATTTCTTTTTCTTAACTTGTATGCCTGTCTTTTTGGTGCTGTTCTTATTGCAATCTATAACTAACTAATGTATTCATCGTTACTCATATTTTCCAGGTATTTCTTTTTATTAACTTGTATGCTGTCTTTTTTGTGCTTTTCTTATTCCACTCTATAACTAACTAATCTATTCTACGTTCCTTATTTTTCTAGTTGTTTTTTATTAACTTATATGCCTATCTTTTTAGTGCTTTTCTTATTCCAATTTATAACTAACTAATCAATTTTTCTTTCCTTCCTTTTCTAGTTATTTCTTTTAATTAACTTCTATGCTTGTCTTTTTTGGTGCTTTTCTTATTGCAATTTATAAGTAACTAATCTATTTTTCTTTCCATATTTTTCTATTTACTTCTTTTTATTAATCTCTGTGCTCGTCTTTTTAGTGCTTTTCTTATTCCAATTAATAACTAACTAATCTATTCTTCGTTCCTTATATTTTCTAGTTATTTCTTTATTAACTTCTATGCTTGTCTGTTTTGGTTCTTTGCTTATTCCAATCTATCAATAATTAATCTATTTTTTGTTCCTTATTTATATCAATTTACTTCTTTTTTATTATTCTGTACGCTTGTCTTTTTTGGTTATTTTCTTATTCCAATTTATAACTAAGTATTTTTCCAGGTATTTCTTTTTATTATTTCTGAGCCTGTTTTTTTTGCACTTTTATAATTCCATTTATAATTAACTAATCTATTCATCGTTCCTTATATTTTCTAGTCATCTCTTTTTATTAACTTGTATGCTTGTCTTTTTGGTGATGTTCTTTTTGCAATCTATAACTAACTTATCTATTCTTCCCTTATTTTTCCAGGTATTTCTTTTCATTAACTTCTATGCTTGTCTTTATGGTACTTTTCTTATTCCAATTTATAACTAACTAATCTATTCATCGTTCCTTATAATTATTTTCTAGTCATCTCTTTTTATTAACTTGATTTAATTAACTATAAAAAGAAATAGCTAGAAAAAATAAGGAACGAGGGATAGATTTGTTAGTTATAAATTGGAATAATAAAAAGAACCCAAAAAAGACAAGCATAGAAGGTAATGAAAAGAAATGCCTAGAAAAATAATGAACAAAGGATGGATTAGTTATTTATAGATTGAAATAAGAAAAGAACCAAAAAAGACAAGCATAGAAGTTAATAAAAGAAATAACTAGAAAATATAAGGAACGAAGAATAGATTAGTTAGTTATAAATTGGAATAAGAAAAGCACTAAAAAGACGAGCACAGAGGTTAATAAAATAAATAACTAGAAAAATAAGGAACGAAGAATAGATTAGTTAGTTATAGATTGGAATAAAAAAAGTACGATATAGACAAGCATACAAGTTAATAAAAAGAAATAACTAGAAAAATAAGGAACGAAGGATGGATTAGTTATTTATAGATTGAAATAAGAAATGAACCAAAAAAAAACAAGCATAAAAGTTAATAAAAGAAATAACTAGAAAATATAAGGAACGAAGAATAGATTAGTTAGTTATAAATTGGAATAAGAAAAGCACTAAAAAAAGGTTAATAAAAGAAATAACTAGAAAAATAAGGAACGAAGAATAGATTAGTTAGTTATATTGAATAAGAAAAGTACCAAATAGACAAGCAATAAAGAAATAACTAGAAAAATAAGGAACGAAGGATGGATTAGTTATTTATAGATTGAAATAAGAAAAGAACCCCAAAAGACAAGCTTAGAAGTTAATAAAAGATATAACTAGAAAATATAAGGAACGAAGAATAGATTAGTTAGTTATAAATTGGAATAAGAAAAGCACTAAAAAGACGAGCACAGAGGTTAATAAAAGAAATAACTAGAAAAATAAGGAACGAAGAATAGATTAGTTAGTTATAGATTGGAATAAAGAAAAGTACAAAAAAGACGAGCATAGAAGTTATTCCAATCTATAACTAACTAATCTATTCTGCGTTCTTTATTTTTCTATTTGTTTTTTATTAACTTCTATGCCTGTGATCTTAGTGCTTTTCTTATTCCAATTTATAACTAACTAATCGATTTTCTTACCTTTATTCTAGTTATTTCTTTTAATCAACTTCTATGCTTGTCTTTTTTGGTGCTTTTCTTATTCGAATTTATAAGTAACTAATCTATTTTTCTTTCCATATTTTTCTACTTACTTCTTTTTATTAACCTCTGTGCTTGTCTTTTTAGTGCTTTTCTTATTCCAATTAATAACTAACTAATCTATTCTTCGTTCCTTATATTTTCTAGTTATTTCTTTTATTAACTTCTATGCTTGTCTGTTTTGGTTCTTTGCTTATTCCAATCTATCAATAATTAATCTATTTTCTGCTCCTTATTTATATCTATTTACTTTTTTTATTATTTTGTACGGTTGTCTTTTTTGGTTATTTTCTTATTCCAATTTATAACTAAGTAATGTATTGCTTCCTTATTTTTCCAGGTATTTCTTTTTATTATTTCTGACCCTGTTTTTTTGTACTTTTTAATTCCATTTATAATTAACTAATCTATTCATCGTTCCTTATATTTTCTAGTCATTCTTTTTATTAACTTGTATGCTTGTCTTTTTGGTGCTGTTCTTTTTGCAGTCTATAACTAACTAATCTATTCTTCCCTTATTTTTCCAGGTATTTCTTTTCATTAACTTCTATGCTTGTCTTTTTGGTACTTTTCTTATTCCAGTTTATAACTAACTAATCTATTCATCGTTCCTTATATTTTCTAGTCATCTCTTTTTATTAACTTGATTTAATTAACTATAAAAAGAAATAGCTTGAAAAAATAAGGAACGAGGAATAGATTAGTTAGTTATAAATTGGAATAAGAAAAGAACCCCAAAAAGACAAGCATAGAAGGTATTGAAAAGAAATACCTCGAAAAATAATGAACGAAGGATGGATTAGTTATTTATAGATTGAAATAAGAAAAGAACCAAAAAAGACAAGCATAGAAGTTAATAAAAGAAATAACTAGAAAATATAAGAAACGAAGAATAGATTAGTTAGTTATAAATTGGAATAAGAAAAGCACTAAAAAGACGAGCACAGAGGTTAATAAAAGAAATAACTAGAAAAATAAGGAACGAAGAATAGATTAGTTAGTTATAGATTGGAATAAGAAAAGTACCAAATAGACAAGCATACAAGTTAATAAAAAGAAATAACTAGAAAAATAAGGAACGAAGGATGGATTAGTTATTTATAGAATGAAATAAGAAATGAACCAAAAAAGACAAGCATAGAAGTTAATAAAAGAAATAACTAGAAAATATAAGGAACGAAGAATAGAATAGTTAGTTATAAATTGGAATAAGAAAAGCACTAAAAAAACGAGCACAAAGGTTAATAAAAGAAGTAACTAGAAAAATAAGGAACGAAGAATAGACTTGTTAGTTATATATTGGAATAAGAAAAGTACCAAATAGACAAGCATACAAGTTAATAAAAAGAAATAACTAGAAAAATATGGAACGAAGGATGGATTAGTTATTTATAGATTGAAATAAGAAAAGAACCAAAAAAGACAAGCTTAGAAGTTAATGAAAGAAATAACTAGAAAATATAAGGAACGAAGAATAGATTAGTTAGTTATAAATTGGAATAAGAAAAGCACTAAAAAGACGAGCACAGAGGTTAATAAAAGAAATAACTAGAAAAATAAGGAACGAAGAATAGATTAGTTAGTTATAGATTGGAATAAAGAAAAGTACAAAAAAGACGAGCATAGAAGTTATTCCAATCTATTACTAACTAATCTATTCTGCGTTCCTTATTTTTCTAGTTGTTTTTTATTAACTTGTATGCCTGTCTTCTTAGTGCTTTTCTTATTCCAGTTTATAACTAACTAATCAATTTTTCTTACCTTTATTCTAGTTATTTCTTTTAATCAACTTCTATGCTTGTCTTTTTTGGTGCTTTTCTTATTCGAATTTATAAGTAACTAATCTATTTTTCTTTCTATATTTTTCTACTTACTTCTTTTTATTAACCTCTGTGCTTGTCTTTTTAGTTAGTTATAGATTGGAATAAAACAGTACCAAATAGACAAGCATACAAGTTAATAAAAAGAAATAACTAGAAAAATAAGGAACGAAGGATGGCTTAGTTATTTATAGATTGAAATAAAAAAAGAACCAAAAATGACAAGCTTATAAGTTAATAAAAGAAATGACTAGAAAATATAAGTAACGAAGAATAGATTAGTTAGTTATAAATTGGAATAAGAAAAGCACTAAAAAGACGAGCACAGAGGTTAATAAAAGAAATAACTAGAAAAATAAGGAACAAAGATTAGATTAGATAGGTAGTTATAGATTGGAATAAAGGAAAGTACAAAAAAGACGAGCATAGAAGTTATTCGAATCTATAACTAACTATTCTGCGTTCCTTATTTTTCTAGTTGTTTTTTATTAACTTCTATGCCTGTCTTCTTATTGCTCTTCTTATTCCAATTTATAACTAACTAATCAATTTTTCTTACCTTTATTCTAGTTATTTCTTTTACTCAAATTCTATGCTTGTCTTTTTTGGTTCTTTGCATATTCCAATCTATCAATAATTAATCTATTTTTTGCTCCTTATTTGTATCAATTTACTTCTTTTTTATTATTCTGTACGCTTGTCTTTTTTGGTTATTTTCTTATTCCAATTTATAACTAAGTAATGTATTGCTTCCTTATTTTTCCAGGTATTTCTTTTTATTATTTCTGAGCCTGTTTTTTTTGCACTTTTATAATTCCATTTATAATTAATTAATCTATTCATCGTTCCTTATATTTTCTAGTCATCTCTTTTTATTAACTTCTATGCTTGTCTTTTTGGTACTTTTCTTATTCCAATTTATAACAACTAATCTATTCATCGTTCCTTATATTTTCTAGTCATCTCTTTTTATTAACTTGATTTAATTAACTATAAAAAGAAATAGCTAGAAAATATAAGGAACGAGGAATAGATTAGTTAGTTATAAACTGGAATAAGAAAAGAACCCCAAAAAGACAAGCATAGAAGGTAATGAAAAGAAATACCTAGAAAAATAATGAACGAAGGATGGATTAGTTATTTATAGATTGAAATAAGAAAAGAACCAAAAAAGACAAGCATAGAAGTTAATAAAAGAAATAACTAGAAAATATAAGGAACGAAGAATAGATTAGTTAGTTATAAATTGGAATAAGAAAAGCACTAAAAAGACGAGCACAGAGGTTAATAAAAGAAATAACTAGAAAAATAAGGAACGAAGAATAGATTAGTTAGTTATAGATTGGAATAAAACAGTACCAAATAGACAAGCATACAAGTTAATAAAAAGAAATAACTAGAAAAATAAGGAACGAAGGATGGATTAGTTATTTATAGATTGAAATAAAAAAAGAACCAAAAAAGACAAGCTTAAAAGTTAATAAAAGAAATGACTAGAAAATATAACGAACGAAGAATAGATTAGTTAGTTATAAATTGGAATAAGAAAAACACTAAAAAGACGAGCACAGAGGTTAATAAAAGAAATAACTAGAAAAATAAGGAACAAAGATTAGATTAGTTAGTTATAGATTGGAATAAAGAAAAGTACAAAAAAGACGAGCATAGAAGTTACTCCAATCTATAACTAACTATTCTGCGTTCCTTATTTTTCTAGTTGTTTTTTATTAACTTCTATGCCTGTCTTCTTATTGCTTTTCTTATTCCAATTTATAACTAACTAATCAATTTTTCTTACCTTATTCTAGTTATTTCTTTTAATCAAATTCTATGCTTGTCTTTTCTGGTGCTTTGCTTTTTTCAATTTATAAGTAACTAATCTATTTTTCTTTCCATGTTTTTCTATTTACTTATTTTTATTAACCTCTGTGCTCGTCTTTTTAGTGTTTTTCTTATTCCAATTAATAACTAACTAATCTATTCTTCGTTCCTTATATTTTCTAGTTATTTCTTTTATTAACTTCTATGCTTGTCTGTTTTGGTTCTTTGCATATTCCAATCTATCAATAATTAATCTATTTTTTGCTCCTTATTTATATCTATTTACTTCTTTTTTATTATTTTGTACGCTTGTCTTTTTTGGTTATTTTCTTATTCCAATTTATAACTAAGTAATGTATTGCTTCCTTATTTTTCCAGGTATTTCTTTTTATTATTTCTGAACCTGTTTTTTTTGCACTTTTATAATTCCATTTATAACTAATTAATCTATTCATCGTTCCTTATATTTTCTAGTCATCTCTTTTTATTAACTTGTATGCTTGTCTTTTTGGTGATGTTCTTTTTGCAATCTATAACTAACTTATCTATTCTTCCCTTATTTTTCCAGGTATTTCTTTTCATTAACTTCTATGCTTGTCTTTATGGTACTTCTCTTATTCCAATTTATAACTAACTAATCTATTCATCGTTCCTTATATTTTCTAGTCATCTCTTTTTATTAACTTGATTTAATTAACTATAAAAAGAAATAGCTAGAAAAAATAAGGAACGAGGAATAGATTAGTTAGTTATAAATTGGAATAAGAAAAGAACCCCAAAAAGAGAAGCATAGAAGGTAATGAAAAGAAATACCTAGAAAAATAATGAACGAAGGATGGATTAGTTATTTATAGATTGAAATAAGAAAAGAACCAAAAAAGACAAGCATAGAAGTTAATAAAAGAAATAAGTAGAAAATATAAGGAACGAAGAATAGATTAGTTAGTTATAAATTGGAATAAGAAAAGCACTAAAAAGACGAGCACAGAGGTTAATAAAAGAAATAACTAGAAAAATAAGGAACGAAGAATGGATTAGTTAGTTATAGATTGGAATAACAAAATACCAAATAGACAAGCATACAAGTTAATAAAAAGAAATAACTAGAAAAATAAGGAACGAAGGATGGCTTAGTTATTTATAGATTGAAATAAAAAAGAACCAAAAAAGACAAGCTTAAAAGTTAATAAAAGAAATGACTAGAAAATATAAGGAACGAAGAATAGATTAGTTAGTTATAAATTGGAATAAGAAAAGCACTAAAAAGACGAGCACAGAGATTAATAAAAGAAATAACTAGAAAAATAAGGAACGAAGAATAGATTAGTTAGTTATAAATTGGAATAAGAAAAGCACTAAAAAGACGAGCACAGAGATTAATAAAAGAAATAACTAGAAAAATAAGGAACAAAGATTAGATTAGTTAGTTATAGATTGGAAAAAAGAAAAGTACAAAATAGACGAGCATAGAAGTTATTCCAATCTATAACTAACTATTCTGCGTTCCTTATTTTTGTAGTTGTTTTTTATTAACTTCTATGCCTGTCTTCTTATTGCTTTTCTTATTCCAATTTATAAGTAACTAATCAATTTTTCTTACCTTTATTCTAGTTATTTCTTTTAATCAAATTCTATGCTTTTCTTTTTTGGTGCTTTGCTTTTTCCAATTTATAAGTAACTAATCTATTTTTCTTTCCATGTTTTTCTATTTACTTCTTTTTATTAACCTCTGTGCTCGTCTTTTTAGTGTTTTTCTTATTCCAATTAATAACTAACTAATCTATTCTTCGTTCCTTATATTTTCTAGTTATTTCTTTTATTAACTTCTATGCTTGTCTGTTTTGGTTCTTTGCTTATTCCAATCTATCAATAATTAATCTATTTTTTGCTCCTTATTTATATCTATTTACTTCTTTTTTATTATTTTGTACGCTTGTCTTTTTTGGTTATTTTCTTATTCCAATTTATAACTAAGTAATGTATTGCTTCCTTATTTTTCCAGGTATTTCTTTTTATTATTTCTGAGCCTGTTTTTTTTTTACTTTTATAATTCCATTTATAATTAACTAATCTATTCATCGTTCCTTATATTTTCTAGTCATCTCTTTTCATTAACTTCTATGCTTGTCTTTTTGGTACTTTTCTTATTCCAATTTATAACTAACTAATCTATTCATCGTTCCTTATATTTTCTAGTCATCTCTTTTTATTAACTTGATTTAATTAACTATAAAAAGAAATAGCTAGAAAATATAAGGAACGAGGAATAGATTAGTTAGTTATAAATTGGAATAAGAAAAGAACCCAAAAAAAGACAAATATAGAAGGTAATGAAAAGAAATACCTAGAAAAATAATGAACGAAGGATGGATTAGTTATTTATAGATTAAAATAAGAAAAGAACCAAAAAAGACAAGCATAGAAGTTAATAAAAGAAATAACTAGAAAATATAAGGAACGAAGAATAGATTAGTTAGTTATAAATTGGAATAAGAAAAGCACTAAAAAGACGAGCACAGAGGTTAATAAAAGAAATAACTAGAAAAATAAGGAACGAAGAATAGATTAGTTAGTTATAGATTGGAATAAAAAAGTACCAAATAGACAAGCATACAAGTTAATAAAAAGAAATAACTAGAAAAATAAGGAACGAAGGATGGCTTAGTTATTTATTGATTGAAATAAGAAAAGAACCAAAAAAGACAAGCTTAGAAGTTAATAAAAGAAATAACTAGAAAATATAAGGAACGAAGAATAGATTAGTTAGTTATAAATTGGAATAAGAAAAGCACTAAAAAGACGAGCACAGAGGTTAATAAAAGAAATAACTAGAAAAATAAGGAACGAAGAATAGATTAGTTAGTTATAGATTGGAATAAAGAAAAGTACAAAAAAGACGAGCATATAAGTTATTCCAATCTATAACTAACTAATCTATTCTGCGTTCCTTATTTTTCTAGTTGTTTTTTATTAACTTGTATGCCTGTCTTCTTAGTGCTTTTCTTATTCCAATTTATAACTAACTAATCAATTTTTCTTACCTTTATTCTAGTTATTTCTTTTAATCAACTTCTATGCTTGTCTTTTTTGGTGCTTTTCTTATTCGAATTTATAAGTAACTAATCTATTTTTCTTTCCATATTTTTCTACTTACTTCTTTTTATTAACCTCTGTGCTCGTCTTTTTAGTGCTTTTCTTATTCCAATTAATAACTAACTAATCTATTCTTCGTTCCTTATATTTTCTAGTTATTTCTTTTATTAACTTCTATGCTTGTCTGTTTTGGTTCTTTGCTTATTCCAATCTATCAATAATTAATCTATTTTCTGCTCCTTATTTATATCTATTTACTTCTTTTTTATTATTTTGTACGCTTGTCTTTTTTGGTTATTTTCTTATTCCAATTTATAACTAAGTAATGTATTGCTTCCTTATTTTTCCAGGTATTTCTTTTTATTATTTCTGAGCCTGTTTTTTTTTGTACTTTTCTAATTCCATTTATAATTAACTAATCTATTCATCGTTCCTTATATTTTCTAGTCATCTCTTTTTATTAACTTGTATGCTTGTCTTTTTGGTGGTGTTCTTTTTGCAATCTATAACTAACTAATCTATTCTTCCGTTACTTTTCCAGGTATTTCTTTTCATTAACTTCTATGCTTGTCTTTTTGGTACTTTTCTTATTCCAATTTATAACTAACTAATCTATTCATCGTTCCTTATATTTTCTAGTCATCTCTTTTTATTAACTTGATTTAATTAACTATAAAAAGAAATAGCTAGAAAAAATAAGGAACGAGGAATAGATTAGTTAGTTATAAATTGGAATAAGAAAAGAACCCAAAAAAGACAAGCATAGAAGGTAATGAAAAGAAATACCTAGAAAAATAATGAACGAAGGATGGATTAGTTATTTATAGATTGAAATAAGAAAAGAACCAAAAAAGACAAGCATAGAAGTTAATAAAAGAAATAACTAGAAAATATAAGGAACGAAGAATAGATTAGTTAGTTATAAATTGGAATAAGAAAAGCACTAAAAAGACGAGGACAGAGGTTAATAAAAGAAATAACTAGAAAAATAAGGAACGAAGAATAGATTAGTTAGTTATAGATTGGAGTAAAACAGTACCAAATAGACAAGCATACAAGTTAATAAAAAGAAATAACTAGAAAGATAAGGAACGAAGGATGGCTTAGTTATTTATAGATTGAAATAAAAAAAGAACCAAAAATGACAAGCTTAAAAGTTAATAAAAGCAATGACTAGAAAATATAAGGAACGAAGAATAGATTAGTTTGTTATAAATTGGAATAAGAAAAGCACTAAAAAGACGAGCACAGAGGTTAATAATAGAAATAACTAGAAAAATAAGGAACAAAGATTAGATTAGATAGTTATAGATTGGAATAAAGGAAAGTACAAAAAAGACGAGCATAGAAGTTATTCGAATCTATAACTAACTATTCTGCGTTCCTTATTTTTCTAGTTGTTTTTTATTAACTTCTATGCCTGTCTTCTTATTGCTTTTCTTACTCCAATTTATAACTAACTAATCAATTTTTCTTACCTTTATTCTAGTTATTTCTTTTACTCAAATTCTATGCTTGTCTTTTTTGGTTCTTTGCATATTCCAATCTATCAATAATGAATCTATTTTTTGCTCCTTATTTGTATCATTTTACTTCTTTTTTATTATTCTCTACGCTTGTTTCTTTTGGTTATTTTCTTATTCCAATTTATAACTAAGTAATGTATTGCTTCCTTATTTTTCCAGGTATTTCTTTTTATTATTTCTGAGCCTGCTTTTTTTGCACTTTTATAATTCCATTTATAATTAATTAATCTATTCATCGTTCCTTACATTTTCTAGTCATCTCTTTTTATTAACTTGTATGCTTGTCTTTTTGGTGGTGTTCTTTTTGCAATCTATTACTAACTAATCTATTCTTCCCTTATTTTTCCAGGTATTTCTTTTCATTAACTTCTATGCTTGTCTTTTTGGTACTTTTCTTATTCCAATTTATAACAACTAATCTATTCATCGTTCCTTATATTTTCTAGTCATCTCTTTTTATTAACTTGATTTAATTAACTATAAAAAGAAATAGCTAGAAAATATAAGGAACGAGGAATAGATTAGTTAGTTATAAATTGGAATAAGAAAAGAACCCAAAAAGACAAGCATAGAAGGTAATGAAAAGAAATACCTAGAAAAATAATGAACGAAGGATGGATTAGTTATTTATTGATTGAAATAAGAAAAGAACCAAAAAAGACAAGCATAGAAGTTGATAAAAGAAATAACTAGAAAATATAAGGAACGAAGAATAGATTAGTTAGTTATAAATTGGAATTAGAAAAGCACTAAAAAGACGAGCACAAAGGTTAATAAAATAAATAACTAGAAAAATAAGGAACGAAGAATAGATTAGTTAGTTATAGATTGGAATAAAAAAAGTACGATATAGACAAGCATACAAGTTAATAAAAAGAAATACTAGTAAAATAAGGAACGAAGGATGGATTAGTTATTTATAGATTGAAATAAGAAATGAACCAAAAAAAAACAAGCATAAAAGTTAATAAAAGAAATAACTAGAAAATATAAGGAACGAAGAATAGATTAGTTAGTTATAAGTTGGAATAAGAAAAGCACTAAAAAGACGAGCACAAAGGTTAATAAAAGAAATAACTAGAAAAATAAGGAACGAAGAATAGATTAGTTAGTTATATATTGGAATAAGAAAAGTACCAAATAGACAAGCATACAAGTTAATAAAAAGAAATAACTAGAAAAATATGGAACGAAGGATGGATTAGTTATTTATAGATTGAAATAAGAAAAGAACCAAAAAAGACAAGCTTAGAAGTTAATAAAAGAAATAACTAGAAAATATAAGAAACGAAGAATAGATTAGTCAGTTATAAATTGGAATAAGAAAAGCACTAAAAAGACGAGCACAGAGGTTAATAAAAGAAATAACTAGAAAAATAAGGAACGAAGAATAGATTAGTTAGTTATAGATTGGAATAAAGAAAAGTACAAAAAAGACGAGCATATAAGTTATTCCAATCTATAACTAACTAATCTATTCTGCGTTCCTTATTTTTCTAGTTGTTTTTTATTAACTTGTATGCGTGTTTTCTTAGTGCTTTTCTTATTCCAATTTATAACTAACAAATCAATTTTTCTTACCTTTATTCTAGTTATTTCTTTTAATCAACTTCTATGCTTGTCTTTTTTGGTGCTTTTCTTATTCCAATTTATAAGTAACTAATATATTTTTCTTTCCATATTTTTCTACTTACTTCTTTTTATTAACCTCTGTGCTCGTCTTTTTAGTGCTTTTCTTATTCCAATTAATAACTAATTAATCTATTCCTCGTTCCTTATATTTTCTAGTTATTTCTTTATTAACTTCTATGCTTGTTTGTTTTGGTTCTTTGCTTATTCCAGTCTATCAATAATTAATCTATTTTTTGCTCCTTATTTATATCTATTTACTTCTTTTTTATTATTCTGTACGCTTGTCTTTTTTGGTTATTTTCTTATTCCAAATTATAACTAAGTAATGTATTGCTTCCTTATTTTTCCAGGTATTTCTTTTTATTATTTCTGAGCCTGTTTTTTTTCACTTTTCTAATTCCATTTATAATTAACTAATCTATTCATCGTTCCTTATATTTTCTAGTCATCTCTTTTTATTAACTTGTATGCTTGTCTTTTTGGTGATGTTCTTTTTGCAGTCTATAACTAACTAATCTATTCTTCCCTTATTTTTCCAGGTATTTCTTTTCATTAACTTCTATGCTTGTCTTTTTTGTACTTTTCTTATTCCAATTTATAACTAACTAATCTATTCATCGTTCCTTATATTTTCTAGTCATCTCTTTTTATTAACTTGATTTAATTAACTATAAAAAGAAATAGCTAGAAAATATAAGGAACGAGGAATAGATTAGTTAGTTATAAATTGGAATAAGAAAAGAACCCCAAAAATACAAGCATAGAAGGTAATGAAAAGAAATACCTAGAAAAATAATGAACGAAGGATGGATTAGTTATTTATAGATTGAAATAAGAAAAGAACCAAAAAAGACAAGCATAGAAGTTAATAAAAGAAATAACTAGAAAATATAAGGAACGAAGAATAGATTAGTTAGTTATAAATTAGAATAAGAAAAGCACTAAAAAGACGAGCACAGAGGTTAATAAAAGAAATAACTAGAAAAATAAGGAACGAAGAATAGATTAGTTAGTTATAGATTGGAATAAAACAGTACCAAATAGACAAGCATACAAGTTAATAAAAAGAAATAACTAGAAAAATAAGGAACGAAGGATGGCTTAGTTATTTATAGATTGAAATAAAAAAGAACCAAAAAAGACAAGCTTAAAAGTTAATAAAAAAAATGACTAGAAAATATAAGGAACGCAGAATAGATTAGTTAGTTATAAATTGGAATAAGAAAAGCACTAAAAAGACGAGCACAGAGGTTAATAAAAGAAATAACTAGAAAATAAGGAACGAAGAATTGATTAGTTAGTTATAGATTGGAATAAAGAAAAGTACAAAAAAGACGAGCATAGAAGTTATTCCAATCTATAACTAACTAATCTATTCTGCGTTCCTTATTTTTCTAGTTGTTTTTTTATTAATTTCTATGCCTATCTTCTTAGTACTTTTCTTATTCCAATTCATAACTAACTAATCAATTTTTCTTACCTTTATTCTAGTTATTTCTTTTAATCAACTTCTATGCTTGTCTTTTTTGGTGCTTTTCTTATTCTAATTTATAACTAATCTATTTTTCTTTCCATATTTTTCTATTTACTTATTTTTATTAACCTCTGTGCTCGTCTTTTTAGTGCTTTTCTTATTCCAATTAATAACTAACTAATCTATTCTTCGTTCCTTATATTTTCTAGTTATTTCTTTTATTAACTTCTATGCTTGTCTGTTTTGGTTCTTTGCTTATTCCAGTCTACCAATAATTAATCAATTTTTTGCTCCTTATTTATATCTATTTACTTCTTTTTTATTATTTTGTACGCTTGTCTTTTTTGGTTATTTTCTTATTCCAATTTATAACTAATGTAAAATTAAGTAATGTATTGCTTAATTATTTTTCCAGGTATTTCCTTTTATTATTTCTGAGCCTGTTTTTTCTTTTGTGCTTTTCTAATTCCATTTGTAATTAACTAATCTATTCATTGTTCCTTATATTTTCTAGTCATCTCTTTTTATTAACTTGTATGCTTGTCTTTTTGGTGGTGTTCTTTTTGCAATCTATAAGTAACTAAACTATTCTTCGCTTATTTTTCCAGATATTTCTTTTCATTAACTTCTATGCTTGTCATTTTGGTACTTTTCTTATTCCAATTTATAACTAACTAATCTATTCATCGTTCCTTATATTTTCTAGTCATCTCTTTTTATTAACTTGATTTAATTAACTATAAAAAGAAATATTTAGAAAATATAAGGAACGAAGAATAGATTAGTTAGTTATAGATTGGAATAAAGAAAAGTACAAAAAAGACGAGCATAGAAGTTATTCCAATCTATAACTAACTAATCTATTCTGCGTTCCTTATTTTTCTAGTTGTTTTTTATTAACTTCTATGCCTATCTTCTTAGTACTTTTCTTATTCCAATTTATAACTAACTAATCAGTTTTTCTTACCTTTATTCTAGTTATTTCTTTTAATCAACTTCTATGCTTGTCTTTTTTGGTGCTTTTCTTATTCTAATTTATAAGTAACTAATCTATTTTTCTTTCCATATTTTTCTATTTACTTCTTTTTATTAACCTCTGTGCTCGTCTTTTTAGTTCTTTTCTTATTACAATTTATAACTAACAAATCTATTCTTCGTTCCTTATATTTTCTAGTTATTTCTTTTATTAACTTCTATGCTTGTCTGTTTTGGTTCTTTGCATATTCCAATCTATCAATAATTAATCTATTTTTTGCTCCTTATTTATATCAATTTACTTCTTTTTTATTACTCTGTACGCTTGTCTTTTTTGGTTATTTTCTTATTCCAATTTATAACTAAGTAATGTATTGCTTCCTTATTTTTCCAGGTATTTCTTTTTATTATTTCTGAGCCTGTTTTTTTTGCACTTTTATAATTCCATTTATAATTAATTAATCTATTCATCGTTCCTTATATTTTCTAGTCATTCTTTTTATTAACTTGTATGCTTGTCTTTTTGGTGGTGTTCTTTTTGCAGTCTACTACTAACTAATCTATTCTTCCCTTATTTTTCCAGGTATTTCTTTTCATTAACTTCTATGCTTGTCTTTTTGGTACTTTTCTTATTCCAATTTATAACTAACTAATCTATTCATCGTTCCTTATATTTTCTAGTCATCTCTTTTTATTAACTTGTATGGTTGTCTTTTGGTACTTTTCTTATTCAATTTATAACTAACTAATCTATTCATCGTTCCTTATATTTTCTAGTCATCTCTTTTATTAACTTTAATTAACTATAAAAAAAGCTAGAAAATATAAGGAACGAGGAATAGATTATTAGTTATAAATTGAATAAGAAAAGAACCCAAAAAAGAAAATATAATGAAAAGAAATGATTAGTTATTTATAGATTGAAATAAGAAAAGAACCAAAAAGTCAGGCATAGAAATTAATAAAAGAAATAACTAGAAAATATAAGGAAGAATAGATTAGTTAGTTATAAATTGAATAAGAAAAGCACTAAAAAGACGAGCACAAAGGTTAATAAAAGAAATAACTAGAAAAATAAGGAACGAAGAATAGATTAGTTAGTTATAGATTGGAATAAGAAAAGTACCAAATAGACAAGCATACAAGTTAATAAAAAGAAATAACTAGAAAAATAAGGAACGAAGGATAGATTAGTTATTTATTGATTGGAATAAGAAAAGCACCAAAAAGACAAGCATACATGTTAATGAAAAGAAATAACTAGAAAATATAAGGAACGAAGAATAGATTAGTTACTTATAAATTGGAATAAGAAAAGCACTAAAAAGACGAGCACAAAGGTTAATAAAGGAAATAACTAGAAAAATAAGGAACGAAGAATAGATTAGTTAGTTATATATTGGAATAAGAAAAGTACCAAATAGACAAGCATACAAGTTAATAAAACGAAATAACTAGAAAAATAATGAACGAAGGATGATTAGTTTATAGAATGAAATAAGAAATGCACCAAAAAACACAATCATAGAAGTTAATATAAGAAATAACTAGAAAATATAAGGAACGAAGAATAGATTAGTTAGTTATAAATTGGAATAAGAAAAGCACTAAAAAGACGAGCACAGAGGTTAATAAAAGAAATAACTAGAAAAATAAGGAACGAAGAATAGATTAGTTATAGATTGAATCAGAAAAGTACCAAATAGACAAGCATAGTTAATGAAAAGAAATAAATAGAAAAAATAAGGAATGAATAGATTAGTTAGTTATAGATTGGAATAAGAAAAGAACCAAAAAAGACAAGCATACAAGTTAACAAAAGACATAATTAGAAAATATAAGGAACGAAGAATAGATTAGTTAATTATAAATTGGAATAAGAAAAGCACTAAAAAGACGAGCACAGAAGTTATTAAAAGAAAGAACTAGAAAAATAAGCAACGAAGAATAGATTAGTTAGTTATAGATTGGAACAAAGAAAAGTAAAAAAAAAAGACGAGCATAGTTATTCAATCTATAACTAACTAATCTATTGTTCTTATTTTTCTAGTTGTTTTTTTATTAATTTCTATGCCTATCTTCTTAGTACTTTTCTTATTCCAATTCATAACTAACTAATCAATTTTTCTTACCTTTATTCTAGTTATTTCTTTTAATCAACTTCTATGCTTGTCTTTTTTGGTGCTTTTCTTATTCTAATTTATAAGTAACTAATCTATTTTTCTTTCCATATTTTTCTACTTACTTCTTTTTATTAACCTCTGTGCTTGTCTTTTTAGTGCTTTTCTTATTCCAATTAATAACTAACTAATCTATTCTTCGTTCCTTATATTTTCTAGTTATTTCTTTTATTAACTTCTATGCTTGTCTGTTTTGGTTCTTTGCTTATTCCAATCTATCAATAATTAATCTATTTTTTGCTTCTTATTTATATCTATTTACTTCTTTTTTATTATTTTGTATGCCTGTCTTTTTTGGTTATTTTCTTATTCCAATTTATAACTAAGTAATGTATTGCTTCCTTATTTTTCCAGGTATTTCTTTTTATTATTTCTGAGCCTGTTTTTTTTTGTACTTTTCTAATTTCATTTATAATTAACTTATCCATTCATCGTTCCCTATTTTCTAGTCATCTCTTTTTATTAACTTATATGCTTGTCTTTTTGGTGGTGTTCTTTTTGCAATCTATAACTAACTAAACTATTCTTCGCTTATTTTTCCAGGTATTTCTTTTCATTAACTTATATGCTTGTCTTTTTGGTACTTTTCTTATTCCAATTTATAACTAACTAATCTACTCATCGTTCCTTATATTTTCTAGTCATCTCTTTTTATTAACTTGATTTAATTAACTATAAAAAGAAATAGCTAGAAAAATTAGTTACAATCGAAAAGAAAAATAACCTAAAAAGACAAGCATAGAAAATGAAAAGAAATGGCTAGAAAAATAATGATCGAAGGATGGATTAGTTATTTATTGATTGAAATAAGGAACGTACCAAAAAAACAGGCATATAAGTTAATAAAAGTAAATAACTAGAAAAATAAAGAAAGAATAGTTTAGTTAGTTATAAATTGGAATAAGAAAAGCACCAAAAGGCAAGCATAGATGTTAATAAAAAGAAATAACAGGGAAAACAAGGAAAGAATAGATTAGTTAGTTATAAATTGGAATAAGAAAAGCACTAAAAAAGATAGGCATAGAAGTTAATAGAAAAAACTAGAAAAATAAGGAACGCAGAATAGATTAGTTAGTTATAGTTTGGAATAAGAAAAGCACAAAAAGATAGCATACAAGTTAATAAAAAGAAATACCTCGAAAATATAAGGAACGAAGAATAGATTAGTTAGTTATAGATTGCAATAAGAACAGGAACAAAAAGACAGGCATACAAGAAACGACTGGAAAATATAAGGAACGAAGAATAGATTACTTCGTTATAAATTGGAATAAGAAAATCACCAAAAAGACAAGCATACAAGTTAATAAAAGAAATAACTAGAAAATAAAAGGAACGAAGAATAGATTAGTTAGTTATAGATTGGAATAAGAAAATCACCAAACAGACAAGCATACAAGTTAATAAAAGAAATAACTAGAAAATAAAAGGAACGAAGGATAGATTAGTTAGTTATAGATTGGAATAAGAAAAAAACTAAAAAGACAAGCATAGAAGTTAATGAAAAGAAATAACTAAAAACTATAAAGAACGAAGAATACATAAGTTAGTTATAGATTGAAATAAGAAAGGCACAAAAAAGACGAGCATAGAACTTAATGAAAAAGAAATGGCTAGAAAATATAAGCAACAAAGAATAGATTAGTTATTTATAAATGTGAATAAGAAAAGTACCAAAAAAAAAAGGCATATAAGTTAATAAAAATAAATAACTAGAAAAATAAGGAACGAAGAACAGATTAGAGACTTTTAAATTGGAATAAGAAATGCACTAAAAAGACAAGCATACAAGTTAATGGAAATAAATAATTAGAAAATATAAGGAAAGAAAAATAGATTAGTTAGTTATAGATTGAAATAAGAAAAGCACCAAAAATACGAGCACAGAAGTTAATAAAAAGAAATAACTAGGAAATATAAGGAAAGAAAAATTGATTAGTTAGTTATAAATTGGAATAAGAAAAGCATTAAAAAAGATAGGCACATAAGTTAATAAAAAAAAACTAGAAAAATAAGGAACGCAGAATAGATTAGTTAGTTATAGTTTGGAATAAGAAAGGCACAAAAAGACAGCATACAAGTTAATAAAAAGAAATACCTCGAAAATATAAGGAACGAAGAATAGATTAGTTAGTTATAGATTGCAAAAAGAACAGGAACAAAAAGACAGGCATACAAGTTAATAAAAAGAAATGACTGGAAAATATAAGGAACGAAGAATAGATTACTTCTTTATAAATTGGAATAAGAAAAGTATCAAACAAACAGGAATAGAAGTTAATGAAAAGAAATACCTGGAAAAATAAGGGAAGAATAGATGAGTTAGTTATAAATTGGAATAATAAAAGCACCAAAAAGACGAGCACAGAAATAATAAAAAGAAATACTTGGAAAAATAAGGAAAGAATAGTTTAGTTAGTTATAAATTGGAATAAGAAAAGCACCAAAAGGCAAGCATACAGGTTAATAAAAAGAAATAACAGGAAAAACAAGGAAAGAATAGATTAGTTAGTTATAAATTGGAATAAGAAAAGTACCAAAAAAGACGAGCACACAAGTTAATAAAAAGAAATAACTTGAAAATATAAGGAAAGAAAAATAGATTAGTTAGTTATAGACTGGAATAAGAAAAGCACTAAAAACGACAGGCATTAAAGTTAATGAAAAAGAAATAGCTAGAAAATATAAGGAACGCATAAAAGATTAGTTAGTTATAAATTGGAATAAGAAAAGCACTAAAAAGACGAGCACAGTGGTTAATAAATGAAATAACTAGAAAAATAAGGAACAAAGAATAGATTAGTTAGTTATAGATTGAAATAAGAAAAGTACCTAAAAGACGAGCATTGAAGGTAATGAAAAAAAAAACTAGAAAAATTGGGGACAAAAATGATTAGTTAGTTATAGATTGGAATAAGAACAGCACCAAAAAGACGAGCATAGGAGTTAATAAAAAGAAATAACTAGAAAATAAGGAACGAAAAATAGATTAGTTAGTTATAGATTGGAATAAGAAAAGCACCAAAAAGACAAGCATACAAGTTAATAATAAGAAATAGCTAGAAAATATAAGGAAAGAGGAATAGATTAATTAGTTATAAATTGGAATAAGCTCGTCTTTTTGGTGTTTTTCTTATTTCAATATATTACTAACTAATCTATTCTTTTTTCCTTATATTTTTCTAGTTATTTCTTTTTATATTAACAAGTTAATAACAAGAAATAACTTGAAAATATAAGGAAAAAAATAGATTAGTTAGTAATAGATTAAAATAAGAAAAGTACCAAAAAGACGAGCATAGAAGTTAATGAAAAGAAATACCTGGAAAAGTAAGGAAAGAATGGATTAGTTAGTTATAGATTAGAATAAGAAAAGAATCAAAAAGACGAGCATAGGGGTTAATGAAAAAAAATAACTAAAAAATATAAAGAACGAAGAATAGATTAGTTAGTTATAGATTGCGATAAGAAAAACACCAAAAAGACGAGCATACAAGTTAATAAAATAAATAACTAGAAAATAAAAGGAATGCAGGATAGATTACTTAGTTATAGATTGGAATAAGGATGGTACTAAAAAGACGAGCATAGAAGTTAATGAAAAGAAGTATAAAGAAAATATTGAAAAAAGAATAGATTAGTTAGTTATAAATTGGAATAAGAAAAGCACCAAAAAAGACAAGCATACAAGTATATAAAAAGAAATAGCTTGAAAATATAAGGAAAGAGGAATAGATTAATTAGTTTTAAATTGGAATAAGAAAAGAACCCAAGGAGACAAGCATAGAAGTTAATGAAAGAAATAACTAGAAAAAATAAGGAAAGAATAGATTAGTTAGTTATTGATTGGAATAAGAAAAGCACTAAAAAGACGAGCACAGAGGTTAATAAAAGAAATATCTAGAAAAATAAGGAACGTTAGTTCCTTATTACTGGATTAAAGAAAAGTACCAAAAAGACGAGCATAGAAGTTAATGAAAAGAAGTAAATAGAAAAATATGGAAAGAAGAATAGATTAGTTAGTTATAAATCGGAATAAGAAAAGCACCAAAAAAGACAATCATACAAATTAATAAAAATAAATACCTGGAAAAATAAGGAAGAAAAATAGATTCGTTAGTTATAATTTGGAATAAGAAAAGAACCAAAAAGACGAGCACAAAGGTTTATAAAAAATAACTAGAAAAATAAGGAACGTAGAATAAATTAGTTAGTTATAGATTGGAATAAGGAAAGTACTAAAAAACGAGCATAGAAGTTAATGAAAAGTAAATAAATAAATATGGAAAGAAGAATAGATTAGTTAGTTATAGATTGCAATAAGAAAAACACCAAAAAGACGAGCATACAAGTGAATAAAATAAATAACTAGAAAATAAAAGGAACGCAGGATAGATTACTTAGTTATAGATTGGAATAAGGATGGTACTAAAAAGACGAGCATAGAAGTTAATGAAAAGAAGTATAAAGAAAATATTTAAAAAAGAATAGATTAGTTAGTTATAAATTGGAATAAGAAAAGCACCAAAAAAGACAAGCATTCAAGTTAATAAAAAGAAATAGCTAGAAAATATAAGGAAAGAGGAATAGATTAATTAGTTTTAAATTGGAATGAGAAAAGAACCCAAGGAGACAAGCATAGAAGTTAATGAAAGAAATAACTAGAAAAAATAAGGAAGGAATAGATTAGTTAGTTATTGATTGGAATAAAAAAAGCACTAAAAAGACGAGCACAGAGGTTAATAAAAGAAATAACTAGAAAAATAAGGAACGTAGAATAGATTAGTTAGTTATAGATTGGAATAAGGAAAGTACTAAAAAACGAGCATAGAAGTTAATGAAAAGAAGTAAATAAATAACTATGAGAAGAATAGATTAGTTAGTTATAAATTGGAAGAATAGATTAGTTAGTTATAAATTGGAATAAGAAAAGCACCAAAAAAGACAGGCATACAAGTTAATAAAAAGAAATAGCTAGAAAATATAAGTAACAAGGAATAGATTAGTTATAAATTGGAATAAGAAAAGAACACAAAAAGACGAGCATAGAAGTTAATGAAAAGAAATAACTAGAAAATATAAGAAAATAATAGATTAGTTATTGATTGGAATAAGAAAAGTACCCAAAAAGACGAGCATACAAGTTAATAAAATAAATAACTAGAAAATAAAAGGAATGCAGGATAGATTACTTAGTTATAGATTGGAATAAGGATGGTACTAAAAAGACGAGCATAGAAGTTAATGAAAAGAAGTATAAAGAAAATATTGAAAAAAGAATAGATTAGTTAGTTATAAATTGGAATAAGAAAAGCACCAAAAAAGACAAGCATACAAGTATATAAAAAGAAATAGCTTGAAAATATAAGGAAAGAGGAATAGATTAATTAGTTTTAAATTGGAATAAGAAAAGAACCCAAGGAGACAAGCATAGAAGTTAATGAAAGAATTAACTAGAAAAAATAAGGAAAGAATAGATTAGTTAGTTATTGATTGGAATAAGAAAAGCACTAAAAAGACGAGCACAGAGGTTAATAAAAGAAATATCTAGAAAAATAAGGAACGTTAGTTCCTTATTACTGGATTAAAGAAAAGTACCAAAAAGACGAGCATAGAAGTTAATGAAAAGAAGTAAATAGAAAAATATGGAAAGAAGAATAGATTAGTTAGTTATAAATCGGAATAAGAAAAGCACCAAAAAAGACAATCATACAAATTAATAAAAATAAATACCTGGAAAAATAAGGAAGAAAAATAGATTCGTTAGTTATAATTTGGAATAAGAAAAGAACCAAAAAGACGAGCACAAAGGTTTATAAAAAATAACTAGAAAAATAAGGAACGTAGAATAAATTAGTTAGTTATAGATTGGAATAAGGAAAGTACTAAAAAACGAGCATAGAAGTTAATGAAAAGAAGTAAATAAATAAATATGGAAAGAAGAATAGATTAGTTAGTTATAGATTGCAATAAGAAAAACACCAAAAAGACGAGCATACAAGTGAATAAAATAAATAACTAGAAAATAAAAGGAACGCAGGATAGATTACTTAGTTATAGATTGGAATAAGGATGGTACTGAAAAGACGAGCATAGAAGTTAATGAAAAGAAGTATAAAGAAAATATTAAAAAAAGAATAGATTAGTTAGTTATAAATTGGAATAAGAAAAGCACCAAAAAAGACAAGCATTCAAGTTAATAAAAAGAAATAGCTAGAAAATATAAGGAAAGAGGAATAGATTAATTAGTTTTAAATTGGAATGAGAAAAGAACCCAAGGAGACAAGCATAGAAGTTAATGAAAGAAATAACTAGAAAAAATAAGGAAGGAATAGATTAGTTAGTTATTGATTGGAATAATTAAAGAACTAAAAAGACGAGCACAGAGGTTAATAAAAGAAATAACTAGAAAAATAAGGAACGTAGAATAGATTAGTTAGTTATAGATTGGAATAAGGAAAGTACTAAAAAACGAGCATAGAAGTTAATGAAAAGAAGTAAATAAATAACTATGAGAAGAATAGATTAGTTAGTTATAAATTGGAAGAATAGATTAGTTAGTTATAAATTGGAATAAGAAAAGCACCAAAAAAGACAGGCATACAAGTTAATAAAAAGAAATAGCTAGAAAATATAAGTAACAAGGAATAGATTAGTTATAAATTGGAATAAGAAAAGAACACAAAAAGACGAGCATAGAAGTTAATGAAAAGAAATAACTAGAAAATATAAGAAAATAATAGATTAGTTATTGATTGGAATAAGAAAAGTACCCAAAAAGACGAGCATACAAGTTAATAAAATAAATAACTAGAAAATAAAAGGAATGCAGGATAGATTACTTAGTTATAGATTGGAATAAGGATGGTACTAAAAAGACGAGCATAGAAGTTAATGAAAAGAAGTATAAAGAAAATATTGAAAAAAGAATAGATTAGTTAGTTATAAATTGGAATAAGAAAAGCACCAAAAAAGACAAGCATACAAGTATATAAAAAGAAATAGCTTGAAAATATAAGGAAAGAGGAATAGATTAATTAGTTTTAAATTGGAATAAGAAAAGAACCCAAGGAGACAAGCATAGAAGTTAATGAAAGAATTAACTAGAAAAAATAAGGAAAGAATAGATTAGTTAGTTATTGATTGGAATAAGAAAAGCACTAAAAAGACGAGCACAGAGGTTAATAAAAGAAATATCTAGAAAAATAAGGAACGTTAGTTCCTTATTACTGGATTAAAGAAAAGTACCAAAAAGACGAGCATAGAAGTTAATGAAAAGAAGTAAATAGAAAAATATGGAAAGAAGAATAGATTAGTTAGTTATAAATCGGAATAAGAAAAGCACCAAAAAAGACAATCATACAAGTTAATAAAAAGAAATACCTGGAAAAATAAGGAAAGAAAAATAGATTAGTTAGTTATAATTTGGAATAAGAAAAGAACCAAAAAGACGAGCACAAAGGTTAATAAAAAATAACTAGAAAAATAAGGAACGTAGAATAGATTAGTTAGTTATAGATTGGAATAAGGAAAGTACTAAAAAACGATCATAGAAGTTAATGAAAAGAAGTAAATAAATAAATATGGAAAGAAGAATAGATTAGTTAGTTATAAATTGGAATAAGAAAAGCACCAAAAAAGACAGGCATACAAGTTAATAAAAAGAAATAGCTAGAAAATATAAGTAACAAGGAATATATTAGTTATAAATTGGAATAAGAAAAGAACACAAAAAGACGAGCATAGAAGTTAATGAAAAGAAATAACTAGAAAATATAAGAAAATAATAGATTAGTTATTGATTGGAATAAGAAAAGTACCCAAAAGGCGAGCATACGAATTAATAAAAATAAATATCTGGAAAAATAAGGAAAGAATAGATTAGTTAGTTATAGATTGGAATAAGAGAAGCACCAATAAGACAAGCATAGAAATTAATAAAAAGAAATAACTAGAAAAATATAAGGAAAGAAAAATAGATTACTTAGTTATAGATTGGAATAAGAAAAGTTCCAAAAAAGACGAGCATAGAAGTTAATAAAAAGAAATAACTTGAAAAATAAGGAAAGAAGAATAGATAAGTTAGTTATAAATTGGAATAAGAAAAGCACTGAAAAAGAGGCATAGAAGTTAATAAAAGAAATACCTCGAAAATATGGAACGAAGAATAGAGTAGGTATTTATTAATTGAAATAAGAAAAGCACTAAAAAAGACAAGCATAGAAGTTAATGAAAAGAAATTACTAGAAAATATAGAGAAAGAAAAATAGATTGTATAGTTATAAATTTGAATAAGAAAAGTACAAAAAAGACAGGCATAGAAGTTAATGAAAAGAAATAACTAGAAAATAAAGAACGAGGAATAGATTAGTTAGTTATAAATTGGAATAAGAAAAGATCCCCAAAAGACGAGCATACAAGTTAATGAAAAGAAATACCTGGGAAAATAAGGAAAGAATAGATTAGTTAGTAATAGACTGGAATAAGAAAAGAACCAAAAAAGACAAGCATACAAGTTAATAAAAAGAAATAACTAGAAAAATATAAGGAAAGAAAAATAGATTAGTTACTTATAGATTGGAATAAGAAAAGTACGAAAAAAGACGAGCATAGAAGTTAATAAAAAGAAATACCTGAAAAAATAAGGAAAGAAGAATAGATTAGTTAGTTATAAATTCGAATAAGAAAAGCACTAAAAAAGACAGGCATAGAAGTTAATAAAAATAAATAAGAAGAAAAATAAGGAACCCATAATAGATTAGTTAGTTATAGATTGGAATAAGAAAAGCACAAAAAAGACTGTCGCTGAAATTGTTAAACTATAATTCTCTATATATGTATTTATTAAGAACAATAAATATTTACTTACTTACTTACTTACTCCTGTGTCTCTTGCCCTTCACTAGCCCTTTTCACTCTCTCTCTCTCCCCCCTCCCGATCATTAATAGAAAAAGATAGAAGGCGGTAATGTCGGAAACTTCAAAGCAGACACAATCTCTCCGATGGAACTTTGCGCTCTCCTAAGCCCATAAAAACACGGCTTAAAACACATCGCCAGCGTAAGAATGCGAAGAGTACGGTTTTTTTTATTTAGTTAAGGGACGAAGCAAAGGAGAGAAATGATAGTACTTAAATGGGGAAAGAGGAAACGGGAAATGAAAAAAAATATTGCGTAAAGTAATTTTTAAGGGATGCAACAGAGTAGAGAAATTAAACTAGCTAAAGGAGGGAAAGGGGAAGCAGGATGTGAGGAAATTATTCGTATGGGAACTGGAGGGAGGGAAACGAATATATAGAAGTGGATTAATTAATAGTGGAAAAAAACAGAAAATGCGAGGAAATCACTAAATAATGGATAAGGGAGTGAGAAGAGCGTGTAGTGACGTTTAGATAATGATGAGAAAACGTGAATAAATAGGAAGACAGTAATAGAACAATAGTTTTAGAAAATGCGAGGGGAAGAGAGATGAGGACAGATTATGAGGGCAAGAGCAGGAGAAAGTGGAGGAGGGAGATTAGGAGAAGAAAAAATTACGTGAAGGAAAATATCAAAGGACATCCAGGGAGAGAGAGAGAGAGAGAGAGAGAGAGAGAGAGAGAGAGAGAGAGAGAGAGAGAGAGAGAGAGAGAGAGAGAGAGAGAGAGAGAGAGAGAGAGAGAGAGAGAGAGAGAGAGAGAGAGAGAGAGAAAGCAAAGCCGTGAATCTCCATAACACTTTAACTCCCCGCCAGCGTTTCAAATCTCCATTCGTTTCTCATCACCAGGACCACTTTATCTCCGCTGCTTCGCCAACCTGTACAGTATTCCCGCGCCACGTCCAGAACCATTTTTTTTCTTCTGCAGACATCCACAGGCAGGAGTTACCGTTATTTGCAGACCTCCAAGTCGTTCCAAGTCTCGATAAGCCTTTCATGAGCATTTTTCGACATGCCGTCATTGCGCCAAACTTTTAATCAAAAGACCGCGCCGCCGCCACTCTCAGGATAACTGAACTCTTCGGTGATTACACTCCGCGTTTTGATATGATCGTCGCTGATTAAACCTGAGACTCACCTACGACGCAGCGGCAAGAGGCGGGTTATTGCGTTTACTTTAAAAGGTTTTATAAATATAAATTGCAATGTGGATGGGAGGACGACGCAAAAATCTTGTATTGAAGGCACCGTTGACGCTTTTATTGCCCTTCCAAAAGCCGCCAGAATCAGGGATGAGTAACCATGGTGGAATTTTTTTTTTTTTTCATTTTGCGTTACCTTTGCGTCAACGCCGTAATGTTATGTGTCTGGCCTTAATGATATGAGAGCTGTGAGTGCTGTGAGGGCTGATTAGGGGATATGTGTCTCACTGTGTGTTACGTGCTCTGCGTTGATTGATAATGAAAATACGTTTCTTTTTTTCTTTTTTTTCAAGTTTCGACCTATGATGCCAGTAGGCTTTCTTGGTGTGGCCTGATGGTCGGCCCCAGCCCGTTATAGCGCAGGCAGGTGTTTATAATGGCGCCATCTTGCTTGGAGCTCATATTTGAGCCTCTCTTTTAAAGACAATATAGAGTCCGGGTTGACGGGTGGTCTTTACAGCATGTAGGTAGTTTTAAGCAACTCGGCGGTGACTGAAAAATCCCAGCTGTGGCGGCGTCCTCCTGAACATGGTGCCGGCACCCTAATCATTCAGCCACCGCCTCCCCCCTCCCCGTGACGGAGAAGAGCACCGCAGCCACTCGCAGCAATAGTGTATGCTCCCAACTTTACCTTTGCCTTCATCTCTCTAGCCGCGAGGGTAGAGAGGTTCCTTCCCATCGGGCTGGTCGCTTATTAATTTCCCGGCGCCTGAAAATCCATTTTCTCCTTGCCAGGCCTGGAATTGTTTCTCTTGTTTTTCCGGACACTGAGATAATATGTGACTAAGGAGTGCTGGCAAGGCGGCTGGCTTCCTCCCCCGTGTTGTGCATATACCCTGTTGGGGCGGGTAATGGATGTCTCGTGTCTCTGGGAGTGGTTCAGATTACGTCTCCATAGAAAATGTAGATGATGAAGTGAACGAACAAATTGATGTAGACCGGGAATTTTTTTTTCACGGATTCGCATCACTTGCACTCTGTCCCTCATCACGTCTCTCAGTATTGTATTTTTTCCTTTTCTTCTTGCCTTGCTCTTTTGCCTTTGCTCCCAGTTTTACTCCAACACTGAGCTCCTTCCCCCAGGCACGCACCCCTGCCTCTCTTCTCTCTCTCTGCACTCCCACCCCCACACACACAAAGCTACAGCCTTTACTATTTATCCAGCAGGAAGTACTAAATATTTACTTTACCTGTGAACAGCTAAGCTTTCCACGTTTGCTAATAAATAATCATTAGCGGATCGTCAAATAAGAAATCTTTTTCCATAGAGAATGATCCAGCGTGTATTGTTTGAACTCTCAGTCTAAATACAATGCAGTCTATAAACTAATATTCACCGAGCAGCTAAAAAAAATCGCCCTTCTTACCGAAAATAAATAAACAAAAAGTGCAGTCAATAAAATGTGAAAAGATATTGTCTAAATAAAAAAGAAAAGTAAAAAAAATATACAAAAAAATATACGAAACGGCAGCAACTAGCCATCAAGTTCTCTTTTTGGGGAGAAAGTTTCAAGCTGTCTCCAAATATTTGCATAACTCAGTCGTAAGTTTAAGTTATTTCCTCGTTGAGTATAAAAAAAATACCTGCCGCGGCACCTGTGTTTCTTCATGGCTAGTCTTAATCCATTGTTTTACTCGCCGCATCTTTCCCAAACGTCTAAGCTCGTGTAAGGCTGTTGTTTTAGATTTGTTAAGTTAAAGCATCAGCTCTGTTTTGATTTTCCACGCCTTCTTCTTCTTCTTCTTCTCTCTTTTTCCTCCTCCTCTTCGGACCGAAAATTGTTCCTCGTCAGAAAGAAAGTAAACACAGAAACAAAAAATACAAATCTTCACTCCTTGAGATGAAAGGATAACGGGTGCAAGGCGAGAGAGAGAGAGAGAGAGAGAGAGAGAGAGAGAGAGAGAGAGAGAGAGAGAGAGAGAGAGAGAGAGAGAGAGAGAGAGAGAGAGAGAGAGAGAGAGAGAGAGAGAGAGAGAGAGAGAGAGAGAGAGAGAGATGGAGAGGATGGAGAGATTGGAGAGAGTGAGTGGTGGATAGAGTGGAGAGAGAGAGAGAGAGAGAGAGAGAGAGAGAGAGAGAGAGAGAGAGAGAGAGAGAGAGAGAGAGAGAGAGAGAGAGAGAGAGAGAGAGAGAGAGAGAGAGAGAGAGAGAGAGAGAGAGTAAAGAGGTGACAAGGGGAGGTGAAGGAGGAGAGTAGAGAGATAATCCTGGTGACACGCGCACACTGATGTAAGGGCGAGGGATGTAGAGGGAGAGAAGAAGGGATGGAGAGAAAAAGAGAGGCAATGGAAAGAGGAAGAAGGCTGAAAATCTTGAGTAAAGGAAGAGGAGGAGGAAGAAAGGGGAACAGAAATTAAGTGTGTTTGTACGTGTGTGTGTGTGTGTGTGTGTGTGTGTGTGTGTGTGTGTTGAGAGAGAGAGAGAGAGAGAGAGAGAGAGAGAGAGAGAGAGAGAGAGAGAGAGAGAGAGAGAGAGAGAGAGAGAGAGAGAGAGAGAGAGAGAGAGAGAGAGAGAGAGGGAGATATTTACATAGATTTATATAGATTTACATTGAAAATCAAACCACACAGACCCCACGGTCCAGACTAGGTGGGCCTGTCCTTAGACCTAAGTGATTCTACATTAATCAGATGGCTCCAAAACATTGCATTTCTACTCTAGTTAATATTAAGTTCAAGGAAGTGACGGTCGAGCTTGTTTTTAAAGGAGAGAGAGAGAGAGAGAGAGAGAGAGAGAGAGAGAGAGAGAGAGAGAGAGAGAGAGAGAGAGAGAGAGAGAGAGAGAGAGAGAGAGAGAGAGAGAGAGAGAGAGAGAGAGAGAGAGAAGGAAAAAACAAAACTTGATGGCTTGGTCGTATGGATGGAAGAGGAGGAGAAAGGTTCTGCTGTTCTGAGGGTGATGACCGTGATGTTGGCATGAGTGGTGAAGGAAGGGATGGTGGTAGTGATGGGCAGAGAGGGAGAGAAGAAGAAGGATGAAAGAGGAGAAGGAATGTGAGATATGTACATTGCCAGAAGTCTTTGATGGGTTGATGAAGAGAGAGAGAGAGAGAGAGAGAGAGAGAGAGAGAGAGAGAGAGAGAGAGAGAGAGAGAGAGAGAGAGAGAGAGAGAGAGAGAGAGAGAGAGAGAGAGAGAGAGAACTACAGGAAGACAGAGGCAGAAAGTGAGGGGATGGTGACAGTAATCGTACTTCCGGCTGGACAAGGATGGATGATGACGGAGGATTAATATATATGGATGGCTGAAGCGTAAGGGAGGACATTAGGAAGAGGGAGGAAAGAAGTAGTATTGCGGTCATAAACGAGAACATACTGACATTGAGTGAAAATAAAATCCTGGAGCCGTTGCAAAGACATATCCCGGGACTGCATGTGATCTGATCTGAGTGCATTATATAGGCGGTGTGGCCGAAGTTCAAGAGAGGATGTTAGGAGGAGGGAGAAAAGAAGTAGTGAAGTTATGTATAGGTGAGCCAGGAGTGCAGGGAGCCGATGTGGAAGAAGTGCCATTGAGGATATTTTTAAGAAGGAGAAAAGAAGTGGTGTCCAAGGAATGAAAGAGAGTCAGAAAGAGGGAGAAAAGGGAGAATGTTCAGAAGAGGGAGAAAAGAAGTGGTGTCCAAGGAATGAAGGAGAGTCAGAAAGAGGGAGAAAAGGGAGAATGTTCGAAAGAGGGAGAAAAGAAGTGGTGTCCAAGCTATGGAGGAGAGTCAGAAAGAGGGAGAAAGGAAGAAGGAATGTTCTGGAAGAGGGAAAGAGGGTGTGGTATCCAAGGAATGAAGGAGAGTCAGAAAGAGGGAGAAAAGGGAGAATGTTCGAAAGAGGGAGAAAAGATGTGTGTCCAAGGAATGAAGGAGAGTCAGAAAGAGGGAGAAAAGGGAGAATGTTCGAAAGAGGGAGAAAAGATGTGTGTCCAAGGAATGAAGGAGAGTCAGAAAGAGGGAGAAAAGGGAGAATGTTCGGAAAAGGGAGAAAAGATGTGTGTCCAAGGAATGAAGGAGAGTCAGAAAGTGGGAGAAAAGGGAGAATGTTCGGAAGAGGGAGAAAAGAAGTGGTGTCCAAGGAATGAAGGAGAGTCAGAAAGTGGGAGAAAAGGGAGAATGTTCGGAAGAGGGAGAAATGAGGTGGTGTCCAAGGAATGAAGGAGAGTCAGAAGGAGGGAGAAAAGGGAGAATGTTCGGAAGAGGGAGAAAATAAGTGGTGTCCAAGGAATGAAGGAGTCAGAAAGAGGGAGAAAAGGGAGAATGCTCGAAAGAGGGAGAAAAGAAGTGGTGTCCAAGGAATGAAGGAGTCAGAAAGAGGGAGAAAAGGGAGAATGCTCGAAAGAGGGAGAAAATAAGTGGTGTCCAAGGAATGAAGGAGTCAGAAAGAGGGAGAAAAGGGAGAATGCTCGAAAGAGGGAGAAAAGAAGTGGTGTCCAAGGAATGAAGGAGTCAGAAAGAGGGAGAAAAGGGAGAATGCTCGAAAGAGGGAGAAAAGAAGTGTGTCCAAGGAATAAAGGAGAGTCAGAAAGAGGGAGAAAAGGGAAAATGTTCGGAAGAGGGAGAAAAGAAGTGGTGTCCAAGGAATGAAGGACAGCCAGGTGAGAGCAGCAGGTAGGCGGTGTTTAGCGTGGTAAGCGGTAGTTGAATGGACGAAGCCAATATCCCGTGGCTGCCAGAGTCTCTCGCGGCCACAATAACCCGGGAGACTGAGCCACTCGAAATGGTGGGAGCCACTTCAAACGTGACTTGTACGGCAATTTGAGCCGCTCGTGGAGGAGGCAACTGAGGCTCCACGCGGCGCCGCAAGGATTAAGTGTCAGGAGGGGTGATTGCCATGCACCGGGGAGCCTTGAAGGGGGGGAAGAGGGGAAGGGATGGGGAGCTTCGACAGGAGAAGGAGGGAGAGATCTAAGGGCAGAGGTAGGATGATGGCTTTATGTTGTTCCCTGCCTTCTACTCTTCCCTGGCATCCTACCCCCTCACCTCCTCCTCCTCCCTGCCTCCTACTCCTCCCTGGCATCCTACCCCCTCACCTCCTCCTCCTCCCTGCCTCCTACTCCTCCCTGGCATCCTACCCCCTCACCTCCTCCTCCTCCCTGCCTCTTCGTTGCCTCCTGCCGCTTTCATGTCTCGTTTTCCTCCTCCTACCCTCTCCCTGCAGTCCTTGGAGGCGCCAAACGGTCCTGATCCTCTGTGCGTTATTGGACTCAAAAGGGAAGATTGGTGGGAGGGACAAGGCAAGGAAGGAGTAAGGAGTAAGTGATTTAGAGTAGGAGATGATCGGGGTGTGTGTGACAGAGGGAAATAGTCTAAAGAAGGGAAGAGTGAAGAAAAGCCTGTCTTCTCGGATGTCAGTGTTGGTCCCTCTTAAATACGGTACTGATGACTCCGTGTAATGCAGTTTTTGTTTATGTATGGAGGATATATAAGTGTGTGTGTGTGTGTGTGTGTGTGTGTGTGTGTGCCATTTCCTGCGATTATTTACAGTTTGCCGCACTTTTTACAGCCCATCATGGCTTTAGTAACATATCGGATCTTCCCATGCAAGCACCGGCGCCGGGAATATATTTCAGCATCGGACAGAAAAGATTTCCAAAAGCTGCGAATATGAAATTGAATCGACTGTAAATTTCCGCCGCGGCAAAATGCTTCTGCGTGACTCCTGGCTGCAGACTTTCCTTCTAAATATCCAATGGAAGGAAATTTGACTTTCGAACTGACGACGAGATTTTGGTGTGAACGATCCTCGACCCGGAACTCGCGTGTGACGGTGTGGTGAGACAGTGTGAAGAGGAATAGGGAAAGTAGCGGGTGGGAGGTGACGGAAAGACAGACAAATAGACGGATAGATAGACCAAGAGAGAGGGATAGATAGGTGTAAGTATAGATTATTCAATTTCTTGATCAAGATGGGTAAATAAACTGAGTGATTGATTGATAAGTAGAAAATTAGACTGAAACAATAGATAGGCAGACTTTTTTACCTGCTGCCTCCGTGGTCTAATGGTCAGGCTGCCTGGCTGCCTCTCCGCGGGTCCGGGTTCGAATCCCGGCCCAGGCAGTCGGCGTGCAGCTCACTCAGCTTTCATCCTCCCTTTCGGGCATGTCGATTAATGAGTACCTGGGGAAACCTGGGGAGGGTAAACTGTGGCAATCCCGTATTTCACATTGGCCCGTGTCCCGAGGTAATTGGTTGTTACCTAGCACAGGCTCCAAGGGCCGACGGATCGGAGATGAGCACCGCAGCCACGCCGCCACGGGAATAAAATCAAAACTGTTTGGAGTTTTCAGCACAAACAGTGAAATAATGCAATGAATTTCGGATTAGCGTGGCGGTAAAGGTACGGACACAACTTTTTCCCTCTATTGACAGTAATCCAGACAGAGTTGGAGCCCCCGAATGCGGCCGACCAGTTTAAAATTTCGACTCTCCTCCCAAACCTCACAGTAACCGAGCGGCCGCACGCCAGGAGAAGCACGAGGCTCTCTCATTGGCGTGTGTGTGCTCGTGACACGCGACTAAACGTGCAACACACCGACGCGCACAGTGAATAAGAATGATCGCAGTATGAATAAGAATGATCATAGAAAAGACAACTCAGTGAACAGGATACTTGCATGTGTATTCATTTATTTATTTTCCGAAGGTTACGTTACATTTCATGGGTATAAACTGCGTGAAATAAAAAAAAACAGGAAAAATTGCTTTACCATTTTATGTTTACTTCAAAGTATTGTGGTAAAAATGGAATACCCAAGGGAAGATTTCACTGCATGGAAATACGCGCTAAACGACACATGTTACTTAGAATGAAGGAGGTACATTTTTTTATATAAAGCACAGCGATAGAAGCATATTAAGAAGTCAATCGTAAAACACTTCGTCTCGTCCCCGGAAGGTTCTATCAAGGGAAGATTTCATTGCATGGAAATACGCGCTAAACGGCACATGTTACTTAGAATGAAGGAGGTACATTTTTTTTTTTTCTATATAAAGCACAGCGATAGAAGCATATTAAGAAGTCAATCGTAAAACACTTTGTCTCGTCCCCGGAAGGTTATATCAAGGGAAGATTTAATTGCATGGAAGTACACAATAAACTCGACGTATTACTTAGAATGAAGAAGATACGTTTTAAATTAATTATTCTCTATATAAAACACAGGGAGAGAAAAGGTATATTAAGAACGCGATCGTAAAACATTTCTACTCGTTCCCGGAAGGCGTCGTGAAGGTAATTGTTATGGAGTGTTTCCGCGAAGCTCATTTTTTGTCTGTGATTGACGCAAAACAAAAAAGAAATTAATTGAATCGTGTCCGGTGACGTGTAAAGCTAATGATGTATATTTTTAGCACCTGACGTGGCGATCATTCTCTCTCTCTCTCTCGCACACACACACACACACACACACACACACACACACACACACACACACACACACACACGGATGCATGATTACCTTACCGTGATGACAACGAGGAAAATGAAAAAAAAAATGTGAATGAAAAAAAACAGGAATAAAATATGTACTCAAAATTATGGTAAAAAAAAAACGGCCACAGGAAAACTTATGCCTATTTTTTTATTTTTTTTATTCCACCACCACCACCACCACACCCACAGCCACTTCAAGTAAAACTACAAATATATATGAGAGTAAAGATGAAACACGCGCAGAATAACTATCGGGAGCGTGACGGATGGGACGAGAGATTAAGATGAGTGGGTAATTAGGAAGAGGGAGACAGGTGGAGGTTAAACATGGACACACAAAGAGAGCGAGACACACACACACACACACACACACACACACACACACACACACACAGCGGGGGGGAGGAAGCGCAGTGGGGATGAGGAACGTAAATCTCGGTGGAATATGGAAGAGCGTTTTCCAGGCGTGATTGGAAGGGCGGAAGGGAAATGGGAGGCAAGGCAATGTGGTAAGTTAGGTGATTGAAGGGAAGGACTAAAGGGAAGGGAGTCCCGCTAAAGGAAATAAGGAGGCGTCATGATTATAATTATATTGACAACGAGAGGAAGTGCTAACATTTTATCACAAGGAAAACGCTAAAGCAATCAGTGTAGTTGTATAGGTATCTCCCGCGAGCAACATTACAACTATATTATTTTTATGAAACGCAGATGATTTTTTTTTTAAGTAGATGTAACATTGATACAAATAGCGCATGAGTTTCCATGAATTACACCATCAAAATAGTAATCAGTGTAGTTGTAGGTATCTCCCGCGAGCAACATTACAACTATATTATTTTTATGAAACACAGATGATTTTTTTAAAGTAGATGTAACATTGATACAAATAGCGCATGAGTTTCCATGAATTACACCATCAAAATAGATTCCATAGCTACTCTAAACGATAAATAAAAACTACACGAAATGCATAACGTTTTTACCAATTCAATTTACACACCAGAAAAGATGA
>NW_026110908.1:0-58432 GCF_024679095.1 Eriocheir sinensis | reverse complement strand
TAGTATATTTTCTAGGTGAATTAGGATATTTTGGGGTGAACTATAGAATATTTTGGGGGGTGAACTAGGATATTTTGGGGGTGAACTAAGATATTTGGGGGTGAACTAGGATATTTTTGGGGTGAACTAAAATATTTTTAGGGTGAACTAGGGTATTTTTGGGTGAACCAGGATATTTTTGGGGTGAACTAGGATATTTTTGGGGTGAGCTAAAATATTTTTGGGGTGAATTACGATATTTTGGGGGTGAACTAGAATATTTTTGAGGTGAAAAAGGATATTTTTTGGGTGAACCAGGATATTTTTGGAGTGAACTAGGATATTTTTGGGGTGAGCTAAGATATTTTTGGGTGAACTAGGATACTTTGGGGGTGAACTAGAATATTTTTGGGGTGAACTAGGATATTTTTTGGGTGAACTAAGATATTTTGGGGTGAACTAGGATATTTTTGGGGAGAACTAAGATATTTTGGGGGTGAAGTAGGATATTTTGGGGGTGAACTAGAACATTTTTGGGGTGAACTAAGATATTATTGGGGTGAACTAGGATATTTTTGGGGAGAACTAAGATATTTTGGGGGTGAAGTAGGATATTTTGGGGGTGAACTAGAACATTTTTTGGGTGAACTAGGATATTATGGGGGTGAACTAGGGTATTTTTGGGGTGATCTAGGATATTTTGGGAACTAGGATATTTTCGGGGTGAGCTAGGATATTTTTGGGGTGATCTAGGAAATTTTGGTTTGAGCTTGGATAATTTTGGAGATAAACTGGGTATTTGTTTTTTGGGGGGGTACATTGGATATCTAGGGGGTGAACTGAGCCTTTTTTAGGGTTTTAGGGATTTTTTGGGGAATCAGCTGAGATTTTTTGAGGGGTAAACTGCATATTTTGGGGGTAAACTTAGTATATTTAGGAGTAAGCTGCAAATTTTACGACTAAACTGGATATATTTAAGAGTAAGCTTTTTCCCCTTCAATTCCCATTCCCCAATCTTCTTCCTCTTTCCTTTTCTTCTTCCTCCTTTTCCTCCCATTCCCGTCGTATTCTTCTTCATTACAAACTCAAACAAAACCTCCCTTACTACACACACCTTCCTTCCTATTCCTACCAATCCTCCCCCTTCCCCGTTCCTTCCTCAAACAACGTCAACCAGTCCCCTCAATCCCACGACCCCAGAATCAGAACCTCTCTCACCAACCACCCTCCTTCCACACCCAAATCAATCCTCACCCTTTTCCCTTCCCTACCTAACCTCAACCACACCCATTTCACTCCCCCTGCAATCTCCAGTCAACACCAGAAATTTCCCCATCTCTACCAATTCCTGTCTCCCTTTCCCCAATTCCACAAGCAATTTCAACCATTTATCCCTTTTAACCACTTGAAACACTCTGTCAATCCCCCTTTCACTTTCAATCCCCTCCTGCAATCACCTTCTCCAGACCCTTTCAATCCACTTACAGTCCCTCTTCACTCTCCCTTCAATAACCTTTTCCACATCCTTTCAGCTCCCTTTTAGTCCCCTTTCAGTCCCCCTTCAATGACTTTTTCCACACCCTTTCAATGCCCTTTTAGTCCCCCTTCAATGACTTTTTCCACACCCTTTCAATGCCCTTTTAGTCCCCCTTCAATGACTTTTTCCACCCCCTTTCAATGCCCTTTTAGTCCCCCTTCAATGACTTTTTCCACACCCTTTCAATGCCCTTTTAGTCCCCCTTCAATGACTTTTTCCACACCCTTTCAATGCCCTTTAAGTCCCCATTCAATGACTTTTTCACACCCTTTCAATGCCCTTTTAGTCCCCCTTCAATGACTTTTTCCACACCCATTCAATGCCCTTTAAGTCCCCCTTCAATGACTTTTTCCACACCCTTTCAATGCCCTTTTAGTCCCCCTTCAATCACTTTTTCCACCCCCTTTCAATGCCCTTTTAGTCCCCCTTCAATGACTTTTTCCACCCCCTCATAATGCCCTTTTAGTCCCCCTTCAATCACTTTTACCACACCCTTTCAATGCCCTTTTAGTCCCCTTCAATGACTTTTCCACACCTTTCAATGCCCTTAAGTCCCCCTTCAATGACTTTTCCACACCTTTCAATGCCCTTTTAGTCCCCTTCAATGACTTTTCCACACCCTTTCAATGCCCTTAAGTCCCCTTCAATGACTTTTTCCACACCCTTTCAATGCCCTTTTAGTCCCCTTCAATGACTTTTCCACACCCTTTCAATGCCCTTTGGTCCCCTTCAATGACTTTTTCCACACCCTTTCAATGCCCTTTAAGTCCCCCTTCAATGACTTTTTCCACACCCTTTCAATACCCTTTTAGTCCCCCTTCATTGACTGTTTCCACACCCTTTCAATGCCCTTTAAGTCCCCTTCAATGACTTTTCCACACCCTTTCAATGCCTTTTAGTCCCCTTCAATGACTTTTCCACACCCTTTCAATACCCTTTTAGTCCCCTTCAATGACTTTTCCACACCCTTTCAATGCCTTTAAGTCCCCTTCAATGACTTTTCCACCCTTTCAATACCTTTTAGTCCCCTTCAATGACTTTTCCACCCTTTCAATGCCCTTTTAGTCCCCCTTCAATGACTTTTTCCCCCCCCGCATAATGCCCGTTTAGTCCCCCTTCCATCACGTTTTCCCCACCCTTTCAATGCCCTTTTAGTCCCCCTTCAATGACTTTTTCCACACCCTTTCAATACCCTTTTAGTCCCCCTTCAATGACTTTTTCCACACCCTTTCAATACCCTTTTAGTCCCCCTTCAATGACTTTTTCCACACCCTTTCAATGCCCTTTTAGTCCCCCTTCAATGACTTTTTCAACACCCTTTCAATGCCCTTTAAGTCCCCCTTCAATGACTTTTCCACACCCTTTCAATGCCTTTTAGTCCCCTTCAATGACTTTTCCACACCCTTTCAATGCCCTTTAGTCCCCTTCAATGACTTTTCCACCCTTTCAATGCCCTTTTAGTCCCCTTCAATGACTTTTCCACACCCTTTCAATGCCCTTTTAGTCCCCTTCAATGACTTTTCCACACCCTTTCAATGCCCTTTTAGTCCCCCTTCAATAACTTTTTCCACCCCCTTTCAATGCCATTTTAGTCCCCCTTCAATGACTTTTTCCACACCCTTTCAATGCCCTTTTAGTCCCCCTTCAATGACTTTTTCCACACCCTTTCAATGCCCTTTAAGTCCCCCTTCAATGACTTTTTCCACACCCTTTCAATGCCCTTTTAGTCCCCCTTCAATGACTTTTTCCACACCCTTTCAATGCCCTTTTAGTCCCCCTTCAATGACTTTTTCCACACCCTTTCAATGCCCTTTTAGTCCCCTCGTAATCACTCTTTCCACACCCTTTCAATGCCCTTTAAGTCCCCCTTCAATCACTTTTTCCACCCCCTTTCAATGCCCTTTTAGTCCCCCTTCAATGACTTTTTCCACACCCTTTCAATGCCCTTTTAGTCCCCCTTCAATGACTTTTTCCACCCCCTCATAATGCCCTTTTAGTCCCCCTTCAATGACTTTTTCCACACGCTTTCAAAGCCCTTTAGTCCCCTTCAGTGACTTTTTCACACCCTTTCAATGCCCTTTAAGTCCCCTTCAATCACTTTTCCACACCCTTTCAATGCCCTTTTAGTCCCCTTCAATCACTTTTCCACACCCTTTCAATGCCCTTTTAGTCCCCCTTCAATCACTTTTTCCACACCCTTTCAATGCCCTTTTAGTCCCCCTTCAATCACTTTTTCCACACCCTTTCAATGCCCTTTTAGTCGCCTTCAATCCTTTTCAACACCCTTTAAATGCCCTTTTAGTCCCCCTTCAATCACTTTTACCACACCCTTTCAATGCCCTTTTAGTCCCCTTCAATCACTTTTCCACACCCTTTCAATGCCCTTTAGTCCCCCTTCAATCACTTTTTCCACCCTTTCAATGCCCTTTTAGTCCCCTTCAATCACTTTTCCACACCCTTTCAATGCCCTTTTAGTCCCCTTCAATCACTTTTTCCACACCCTTTCACTGCCCTTTTAGTCCCCCTTCAATCACTTTTTCCACACCCTTTCAATGCCCTTTTAGTCCCCTATTAATCACTTTATCCACACCCTTTCAGTGCCCTTTTAGTCCCCCTTCAATCACTTTTTCCACACCCTTTCAATGCCCTTTTAGGCCCCCTTCAATGACTTTTTTCACTCCCTTTCAATGCCCTTTTAGTCCCCTTCAATGACTTTTCCACACCCTTTCAATGTCCTTTTAGTCCCCTTCAATGACTTTTCCACCCTTTCAATGCCCTTTTAGTCCCCTTCAGTGACTTTTTTCACAGCCTTTCAATGCCCTTTTAGTCCCCCTTCAATGACTTTTTCCACACCCTTTCAATACCCTTTTAGTCCCCCTTCAATGACTTTTTCCACACCCTTTCAATGCCCTTTTAGTCCCCTTCAATCACTTTTCCACCCCTTTCAATGCCCTTTTAGTCCCCCTTCAATGACTTTTCCACCCCTCATAATGCCCTTTTGGTCCCCTTCAATCACTTTTACCACCCTTTCAATGCCCTTTTGGTCCCCTTCAATGACTTTTCCACACCCTTTCAATGCCCTTTAAGTCCCCTTCAATGACTTTTCCACACCCTTTCAATGCCCTATTAGTCCCCTTCAATGACTTTTCCACACCCTTTCAATACCCTTTTAGTCCCCTTCAATGACTTTTCCACACCTTTCAATACCTTTTAGTCCCCCTTCAATGACTTTTCCACACCCTTTCAATGCCCTTTTAGTCCCCTTCAATGACTTTTCCACCCTTTCAATGCCCTTTAAGTCCCCTTCAATGACTTTTCCACACCCTTTCAATACCCTTTTAGTCCCCTTCAATGACTTTTCCACACCCTTTCAATACCCTTTTAGTCCCCTTCAATGACTTTTCCACACCCTTTCAATGCCCTTAAGTCCCCTTCAATGACTTTTCCACCCTTTCAATGCCCTTTAGTCCCCTTCAATGACTTTTCCACACCCTTTCAATACCCTTTTAGTCCCCTTCAATGACTTTTCCACACCCTTTCAATGCCTTTAAGTCCCCTTCAATGACTTTTCCACCCTTTCAATGCCCTTTTAGTCCCCTTCAATGACTTTTCCACCCTTTCAATGCCCTTTTGGTCCCCTTCAATGACTTTTTCCACCCCCTCATAATGCCCTTTTAGTCCCCCTTCAATCACTTTTTCCACACCCTTTCAATGCCCTTTTAGTCCCCCTTCAATGACTTTTTCCACACCCTTTCAATACCCTTTTAGTCCCCGTTCAATGACTTTTTCACCCTTTCAATGCCCTTTTAGTACCCCTTCAATGACTTTTTCCACACCCTTTCAATGCCCTTTTAGTCCCCCTTCAATGACTTTTTCCACACCCTTTCAATGCCCTTTAAGTCCCCCTTCAATGACTTTTTCCACACCCTTTCAATGCCCTTTTAGTCCCCCTTCAATGACTTTTTCCACACCCTTTCAATGCCCTTTTAGTCCCCCTTCACTGACGTTTTCCTCACCTTTCAATGCCTTTAAGTCCCCCTTCAATGACTTTTTCCACACCCTTTCAATACCCTTTTAGTCCCCCTTCAATGACTTTTTCCACACCCTTTCAATGCCCTTTTAGTCCCCCTTCAATGACTTTTTCCACCCCCTTTCAATGCCCTTTTAGTCCCCCTTCAATGACTTTTTCCACACCCTTTCAATGCCCTTTTAGTCCCCCTTCAATGACTTTTTCCACACCCTTTCAATGCCCTTTTAGTCCCCCTTCAATGACTTTTCCCACACCCTTTCAATGCCCTTTTAGTCCCCTTCAATGACTTTTCCACACCCTTTCAATGCCCTTTTAGTCCCCTTCAATGACTTTTCCACCCTTTCAATGCCCTTTTAGTCCCCTCGTAATCACTCTTTCCACACCCTTTCAATGCCCTTTAAGTCCCCCTTCAATCACTTTTCCACCCCTTTCAATGCCTTTTAGTCCCCCTTCAATGACTTTTCCACCCCTTTCAATGCCCTTTTAGTCCCCTTCAATCACTTTTCCACCCCTCATAATGCCCTTTAGTCCCCTTCAATGACTTTTCCACACCCTTTCAATGCCCTTTTGGTCCCCTTCAGTGACTTTTCACACCCTTTCAATGCCCTTTAGTCCCCTTCAATCACTTTTCCACACCCTTTCAATGCCCTTTTGGTCCCCTTCAATCACTTTTCCACACCCTTTCAATGCCCTTTTAGTCCCCCTTCAATCACTTTTCCACCCTTTCAATGCCCTTTTAGTCCCCCTTCAATCACTTTTTCCACACCCTTTCAATGCCCTTTTAGTCCTCCTTCAATCACTTTTCCCACACCCTTTCAATGCCCTTTTAGTCCCCCTTCAATCACTTTTTCCACACCCTTTCAATGCCCTTTTAGTCCCCCTTCAATGACTTTTTTCACACCCTTTCAATGCCCTTTAAGTCCCCCTTCAATCACTTTTTCCACACCCTTTCAATGCCCTTTTAGTCCCCCTTCAATCACTTTTTTCCACACCCTTTCAATGCCCTTTTAATCCCCTTCAATCACTTTTCCCACCCTTTCAATGCCCTTTTAGTCCCCTTCAATCACTTTTTCCACCCTTTCAATGCCCTTTTAGTCCCCTTCAATCACTTTTCCACACCCTTTCAATGCCTTTTAGTCCCCTATTAATCACTTTATCCACACCCTTTCAATGCCCTTTAGTCCACCTTCAATTACTTTTTCAACACCCTTTCAATACCATTTTAGTCCCCTTCAATGACTTTTTCACACCCTTTCAATGCCTTTTAGTCCCCTTCAATGACTTTTCCACACCTTTCAATGTCCTTTTAGTCCCCTTCAATGACTTTTTCCACACCCTTTCAATGCCCTTTTGGTCCCCTTCAGTGACTTTTTCACACACCCTTTCAATGCCCTTTTAGTCCCCTTCAATGACTTTTCCACACCCTTTCAATGCCCTTTAGTCCTCCTTAATTGACTTTTTCCACACCCTTTCAATGCCCTTTTAGTCCCCCTTCAATAACTTTTCCACACCCTTTCAATGCCCTTTTAGTCCCCTTCAATGACTTTTCCACACCTTTCAATGCCCTTTTAGTCCCCTTCAATGACTTTTCCCACACCCTTTCAATGCCCTTTTAGTCCCCCTTCAATCACTGTTTCCACACCCTGTCAATGCCCTTGTAGTCGCCCTTCAATGACTTTTCCACCCCTCATAATGCCCTGTTAGTCCCCTTCAATGACTTTTCCACCCCTCATAATGCCCTTTTTAGTCCCCTTCAATGACTTTTCCACCCCTCATAATGCCCTTTAGTCCCCTTCAATGACTTTTCCACCCCTCATAATGCCCTTTTAGTCCCCTTCAATGACTTTTTCCACACCCTTTCAATGCCCTTTTAGTCCCCCTTCAATGACTTTTACCACACCCTTTCAATGCCCTTTTAGTCCCCCTTCAATCACTTTTTCCACACCCTTTCAATGCCCTTTTAGTCCCCCTTCAATAACTTTTTCCACACCCTTTCAATGCCCTTTTAGTCCCCTCGTAATCACTCTTTCCACACCCTTTCAATGCCCTTTTAGTCCCCCTTCAATGACTTTTTCCACACGCTTTCAATGCCCTTTTAGTCCCCCTTCAATAACTTTTTCCACACCCTTTCAATGCCCTTTAAGTCCCCCCTCAATCCCACCTTCAATCACCTTTTCAAACCCTTTCAATCACCTTTCAGTTCCCCTTCAATCGCCTTTTCCACACCCTTTCAATCACCTTTTAGTCCCCCTTCAATCCCCCCCTTCAATCACCTTTTCCAAACCCTTTCAATCCACTTCAATCCCCAGAGTCTACACCAGAACTTCCGCCCGTACGGTGAGGCCAGCGAGATCTTCCCAAGGGTGCTGAGCGGGGCGGCAGTCATGATCCAGAATAGCCCCTTTCTTGAGTTTGTGGCGGCCACGCAGTTCTCACGACGCGGCCAGTCCCGGATGAGGCTGATGGAGGTGAGGGGGGAGAGGAAAAAGGGTGATGATGGGGTGAAGGAGGAAGAAGTAAGGGGTATGTGAAGGGAAATGAAAACGGGAGGGAGAGGGGGAGAAAGGACAGGGAGGGGGACGAAGGCGTTAAAGGGGAGAGTGAAAGGGAACGAAGTGGGTGGATGGAAGGGGAAGGGAGTAAAGGGTAAGGCAAATGGGAGTAGAGTGGGTAAAAGGGACGGGGAGTTAATGGCGAAGAGAGGAGGGGGAGTGAAGGGGGTATAGAGGAGAGGGAAAAAGGGAAGAAGTAAGGGGATCAAAGAAAGGAAAGAGAGTAGGGGAAGGGATGCGGAAGATATGGGTAAACAAGTGGATGGGAGAGGGAAAGTGAAGGGGAAGGGGACGCGCGGGGAGGAGGAGAGGGGTGGGAAAGAGGGGAAGAGAGGAAAGTAAAGGGGTGTGAAGGGGAAATGAATGTACCGTAAAGGGTGAATGAAGGGAAGGGGGAGGAAAGAGGGGAAGTGAAGGGAAAAGAAGGGGAAGAGAGGGGAGGGGAAGAGAGGAAAGTAAAGGGATGTGAAGGGGAAACGAATGTACCGTAAAGGGTGAATGAAGGGAAGGGAGAGGAAAGAGGGGAAGTGAAGGGAAAAGAGGGGAAAGGAGGGAAAGTGACGGGAAACGAGGAGAAAAGTAAAGGATACGAGATGGGAATATAAGGTTGGAGTGCGAGGCAGGAAAAGGAGAGACTGTGAGAACATAAGAACATAAGAACGAAGGAGTCTGTACAAGGCAGCTCCTGTGAACCTAACCCCACCTAATATCGCTGTCCATGAATTTATCTAAGAGGAAAGATGAGGGGAATATGAGGGGAGAAAGAGGAGAATAGAAGGAAGTAATGGGAAGTAGAAGTAAGCGAGGGGAAGCTTATGAATGTGATTAGGGTAAGAGGGGAGGAAAAGGGAACAGAAAGGGGAAATGAGGGGAAGGAGAAGGAAGGGGAAAGGAGGAGAGTCAGAAAGTGAGGGGAAACGAAGGGATGTAAGAGAGGAATGGGAGGTAGGGTGAGAAACAGGACAGGGGAAAACAGAGTGAGGGGATTTAAGAGTTGAATGGGGATAGGGTGATATAGGTAGGGAGAGAGGGAGGGTGTGAGAGGAAGCGAGGGGGAATGAAGGGGAAAGTAGGGGATGCAAGGGTAAGGAGGGGAAAGAAGGGGAAAGGAGGGAAACAGAAGGGAACTTGAGAGAAGAAAGAGGAGAAGTGAGGGGAATGAGCGGAGGATGATGGGGTGGGGAAGGGGGAAGATGTGAGGGGAAAGAGGGGAAAGTGAGGGGAATGGGAAGGGAAAGTGAGGGGAAAAGTATGAGGAATATAAAAAGGTGACAGTGGGTGAGGGGAATGGAGGGAAAGAGATGTGAAAAGAGGGGAAAAAGGGGATGGAGGGGGAGGATGATGGGATGGGGATAGGGGAAGATGTGAGGGGAAAGAGGTGGGAATGGGAAGGGAAAGTGAGGGGAAAAGTATGAGGAATGTAAAAAGATGACAGGGGAGGAGGGAAAAAGGGGAAGTAAGGGGATGAAAGGGGAATGAGGGGAAGGGAAGGGGTGGGGTAGGGGAAAGGCAGAAAGAAGTGGGGAGGAACGAAGGGGTGTGAAGGGGCATGAAGGTAAGATGAGGAATGGGGAAGGGGGAAGACGGAAAGTGAGGGGATGTCGAGGGAAATGGGGTAGGGGAATAGGGTGGGGAAGGGGGAGGATGTGAGGGAAAATGAAGGGTCTGTTCTGAGCGTCTTGATTTCAGTATATTTTCTCCTTTTTTTTCTCTTCGCCTTTCTATTTTTCTCCTCGCTTTATTTATCTCTTTCGGGTTGGCCAATGAGGAGAGATGAGAGAAAAAATGTAGTTCTCTCTCTCTCTCTCTCTCTCTCTCTCTCTCTCTCTCTCTCTCTCTCTCTCTCTCTCTCTCTCTCTCTCTCTCTCTCTCTCTCTCTCTCTCTCTCTCTCGTATAGCAAATGGAAAGGGAAACTTGGAGATATGTTAAACAGTTTCCTTCCTTTTTTCTTTCCTCTTTTTTTTTCATTTATCTATTTTGCTTTTCATTTCGTTTCCTCGTTCTCTTACTTCATTTTATTTCATTTTTCCTTCAGTTTACCCCATTCGTTAGCGTTTCCACCTCTTCTTCTTCTTCTTCCTCTTCTTTTTTCTTCTTCTTCTTCCTCCTCTTCTTCTTCCTCTTCTTCTTCATTTTCTTTTTCTTCCTCTTCTTCTTCTTCCTCCTCTTTTTCTTCCTATTCTTCTTTATCTTCTTTTTCTTCCTCTTCTTCTTCTTCCTCCTCTTTTTCTTCCTATTCTTCTTTATCTTCTTTTTCTTCCTCTTCTTCTTCTTCCTCCTCTTCTTCTTCCTATTCTTCTTCATTTTCTTTTTCTTCCTCTTCTTCTTTTTCCTCCTCTTTTTCTTCCTATTCTTCTTTATCTTCTTTCTCTTCCTCTTCTTCTTCTTCCTCCTCTTTTTCTTCCTATTCTTCTTCATTTTCTTTTTCTTCCTCTTCTTCTTCTTCCTCCTCTTTTTCTTCCTATTCTTCTTTATCTTCTTTCTCTTCCTCTTCTTCTTCTTCCTCCTCTTTTTCTTCCTATTCTTCTTTATCTTCTTATTCTTCCTCTTCTTCTTCTTCCTCCTGTTCTTTTTCCTATTCTTCTTTATCTTCTTTTTCTTCCTCTTCTTCTTCTTCCTCCTCTTTTTCTTCCTATTCTTCTTTATCTTCTTTTTCTTCTTCTTTCGCCTTTTCTTTCTCCATAGTTTATTAATTCTTTCTCCTTTCAGTCTTTCTTTTATTCAGTTTCTTCCAGATCATTTTATTTCTTTATCTCCATCTTCCTTTCTTTATAATTCTTCTTCTTACTCCCTTTATTCCACCTTCTATTATATTTCTTCTTTATCATTATATTCATTTTTCTATTTCTTCTTCATCTCTCTTTTTTTCTTCTTCCTCCTCTTCATATTTTATTTTTTTCCTCTTCATTGATTTTCTTTCTTCTCTTTCCTCCTCCTTCTCCTCCTCCTCCTCCTCCACTTCCTCGTCCTCCTAAAACTATTATTAAAACTTGTTCTCCTTCTCCCTTTATCGAATGGTCGGAAAAATGGCAAATGTCCTTTAATGTTGACAAATGCAAAGTCATGCACATTGGGTCCAGAAATAGTAACCACACATACATCATGAATGGGAGACCTCTGCAAGCGATGCAGGAGGAAAAGGATCTTGGAGTCACTATCAGCAGTGACCTGAAACACGCGAATCACTGTAAAAAAGCATACAACAAAGCCAACACTATGCTCGGGTTCATAGCGAGGAACTTAGAGTGTAAAACGCCAGACGTGATGCTATCCTTGTATAAATCCATGGTAAGACCGCACCTCGAGTATGCAGTACAGTTCTGGTCTCCTAATTACAGAAAGGACATTGATTTACTGGAAAGGATTCAACGACGCGCCACGAAAATGATACCAACCTTAAGGGCTCAACCGTACGAGGAACGACTCAAGGGACTCAATCTCTTTACATTAGAGAAAAGACGCCTACGAGGAGATATGATTCAAGTCTTCAAGTATCTGAAAAAATTCAATAACGTCGATTACTCCAATTTCTTTGAATTGCAAACCAACCTAAGAACTAGAAATAACGGTTTACCCATTCAGTCTAGTCGATGTAACACAGACATCGGAAGGAGTTTCTTTTCAAACCGAGTCATCCGTCACTGGAACAATCTTCCTTCAGAAGTAGTAAATGCGAATACTATTGTTGTGTTTGTAGTCTACCAGCACTTAATTACTCTTGACAGCACTATAACGTACCTGTAATATGTGACAACTGGTTATATCCCATCCTCGTCGACGTGTCCGTGGTGTCGGTCTTGAGGGGGATGGATAGGCGTGGAGGCACACAGTATTTATTGTGTAAGCTCTACATTACACCCTGAATCTCAGCGCCTTGTGTCCTCGTGAGTGTGTGTGTGTGTGTGGAATCCTCTAGGGGCTATATGTAGCTGAAACTTACATATGGTATACAATCCTAGTATATAAACATACAAAAGTATAAAGGTATCAAAACTTATATAAAGGGATTTGGATTCCTTGTTACTACATAGTTTTGTCTGGGCGCTTACAAAGAAAACTTAACATTAATGCATAACTTATAAATACTTAATACTATGCTTAATCTATGTACATATCATTTCCTTCCCCCTGTCAGAAAGAAAGGAAACCTTACAGATTTAAGCGTTCTGGAGGAACTCCTCTCGTGCTCCGAGCTGGAAGAACTCTCCTATTTACATTTTCTGGAGGAGTAGAAGTATCACTAGAGTCACTAGAATGATCAGGTACATCTATCTCTTTACTCTCCAATGGCAATAGCTCTTCATCGATTTGGTCTCCTTCTATTTCTTGAGCTGGAGCCGTGTAAGGTCTAAGTTGGTCGACATGACGTTTCGATACGCGTCCACCAACGTTGACACCATAGTGCATTTGTCCTAGGTCTTTAGTAACTTGGCCTGGGACCCATTTCACATCTGTGTTGTAAGAACGAACCATTACCGGTGAAGAAGGTTTGAACTCATTCACAGTTTGATGTTTGGCTACTTGTTGCCATTCGCGATTATTTTGTTGTATGTAGAAGTCTGGTTTTAGTAAGTCCAATTTATTCCTGACTCTTCTACCCATCAATAGCTGTGAAGGAGTTTGTCCGGTAACAGAATGTTCAGAAGTTCTATAGGACAATAGGAACTTGCTAACATGAGCAATAATGTCTGCAGACGTTGCACTCCTACATTTCATGTTATGCTTGAAGGTCTGCACAAAGCGTTCTGCTTCACCATTGGTGGCGGGATGGTAAGGTGCTGCCTTAGTATGTTCTATTCCATTGACTTTTAGAAATTCTGAAAATTCACTGGAACAAAATTGTGGACCATTGTCCGTCACAATGCGAACTGGAAGTCCGTGGGTGGCAAAGACTGGCATTAAGGCTTTTATAGTAGCTTGTGCTGTGGTTGAACTCATGGGTATTACCTCTGGCCATTTACTGTAGGCATCTACAATTACTAGAAATGAATGACCAAGGAAAGGACCTGCAAAGTCCAAATGCAATCTTTGCCAAGGGTGTCTTGGGTATTCCCAGGGATGCATGCGTGCTGGCTTGGGATCATTTTGAAATGCTGAGCAGTTTGGGCATTGTTTTACACATGACTCTATCATGACATCTATTCCTGGCCACCACACATACGTCCTTGCGATCGCCTTTGATTTTACAATACCATGATGGTCAGCATGGACCTCACTCAGGACTTTTTTCCTTAAACTTTCTGGGATAACCACTCTGGCTCCCCTTAGAATACATCCTTGTGCTTCTGACAGTTCTGACCATACCTTTAGATAGGGTTGAAATTCTGCATGCTCTGGTACTGTGTTATAACCAGTAACTAATGACTGCAAGATACGTGACAACACTGGATCTTGTTTAGTGGCATGTCTTATCATTTTAGCTGTTATAGGTAAGTTATGACATTCTACCATGAGTACACTTCCATCATGTTCCTCTGGAGCCCTTTCCACTGGCAAACGTGATAAGGCATCCGCATTTCCCATTTTCTTGGTAGAACGATACTCTATCTCATAAGAGTAAGCTGCTAGTTTGACTGCCCACCTTTGCAATCTGGCGGCTACCAAGGTTGGTAAACCTGCCTTTTCACCCAGTATTGCAAGAAGAGGTTTGTGGTCTGTGACTAAGGTAAATTTGGCTTTCCCATATAAGTACATGTGAAACTTAGTTACACCATACACTAATGCTAATCCCTCCTTTTCAATCTGTGAATAGTTTTTCTCTGCTTGATTAAGTGAACGAGAAGCAAATGCAATAGGTCTTTCTGACTCGTCCGGCATTACATGGGCAATTACTGCTCCTAAGCCATGAGACGATGCATCACATACAAGTTTTACAGGCAAATTTGGTTGGTAATGGGTGAGAAATCTAGATGAAGTTATCTCGCCCTTTATGTGGTTAACTGCACTGGTGCATTCTTCTGTCCATTTCCATTCTGTGTCTTGTTTCAGAAGGTTATATAGAGGGTGAGCTATGGTTGCTAAGTTTGGAATGAACCTGTTGTAAAAAGTAATTAACCCGAGAAATGATCTTAATTCATCAACGTTCTCTGGTGTTTTGGCATCTCTAATAGCTCTTATTTTCCCTGGAGTTTTGTGAATGCCGTGTCCGTCCACTCTAAATCCCAAGTACTCTACCGAGGGTACAGCAAATTGACATTTGTCTTTGCGGATCCGTAATCCAGTTTTCTGCAAAGTTTCAAGGACTACTTGAAGTCGTTCCAAGTGTTGAGCTTCATCTTGCCCAGCTACTAGAATGTCATCGACAAAACAGAGTGTACCAGGCTTGCCTATGAACAACTTGTCCATTGTCTGTTGCCAAAGTGCTGGACTGCTAGCTACACCGTATGGTAATGGTCGGTACAAACCTAGGTGTGTGCTAAGAGTACATATTTCTTGGGAAGGTTCATCCATTTGGAGCTGTTGGAAGGCCTGTCTTAAGTCAATTTTTGAAAATACTTTGCAGCCTCCTAGAGCGGCAAACATGTTATCAGGTTTAGGAAGGGGGTGTTGAGCTATCTGCAACTGAGGGTTGACTGTAACCTTGTAATCTCCACAAAGTCTAATGCCTCCATCACTTTTCACTACAGGGACAATGGGGGTGCCCCAATCTGAGTAAGTGACTTTCTCCCAAGATCCATTATCTACAAGTCTCTGAATCTCTTGCTCTACCAATGGTTTTAAGGGCAAGGGAATCTGTCTAGGGGGATGAAATTTTGGTTTGGCATTAGGTTTTAGATGTAGACTAGCACATGCATTTATTACAGTTCCTATCCCGTCTTGGAACACTTCTTTGCTCTGTTCAAGTACTTGAGTTAAATCTTCCTTCAGCAACCTTGTTTCTACAGTACATATTTTTGACCAATCCAATGGAATGTGTTGAAGCCAATTTAAACCAAGAAGACTCCTTTCTTGTCCTTCCACTACTACAACTGGCAGATTTTTGTATTCCTTCTGTCCATAACAAACATTTACATCCATAGAACCAACAACTTTTATATCATTACCACTATAGTCTTGAAGCTGTACTTTAGTGGGTGTAATTCTCACATTTGGAATAGACTTAGCCAGATTCTCTGACACTAGTGTAACATCTGCTGCCGTGTCCAGCTGCATGTTCACAGGTTTGCCATTTAGTGTGACGCTAAGCATAATCCTTTTTTGGGAATTTCCTACAGAGTTAATTCTGAAAGCAAATTGTAAATCAGTGTCACCCTTACTATCGTGAGACTCACTAGGTTGCTTTATATTTGACTCAGTGGATTCTCCAGTGGCATATATTCTTTTCTTAGTCTTACACATACTAGCAAAGTGCCCTAACTTTTTACAGGCTGAACATTCCTTGGAAGTAGCTGGACATTTATCTTTCTGCCATGGTGTGTGACCTGTGTAACCACACCTGTAGCATTTACTATTTCCTGCAGTATGTTTGTTGCCTTGTTGTGGTTGTGTTGGATGACTAGGTTTGTTTTTAAGAGAGGCTGGAACAGAGTTCTTTCCATCAATTCTAGGTTTTGTGTTCTTTTTTATCTGACTTATTACAGGTTTAGCTGGCTGGCTAGCATGGTTGTTACCTTCAATTACTTTTGCTTGTCTGTCTGATGCTTCCATTGCTCTAGCTAACTGTAACATTTTTTCAAGAGTTAAGTCTGTCTCCCGTAGTGCCTTTCTCCTTAACTGACTAGAAGAACATTTCTCAATCAGCTGGTCTAAAATGGCATCCTCAGTGTCATGGAATTCACAGGTTTCTGCTAACTTCCTGAGTCTGGTGACAAAGGCATCTGTTGTTTCATGTGTGTCTTGCTTTATCTGTCTAAACAACACACGTTCATACCTTATGTTGGTCTTAGGGGTGAAGTGTTTTTCTAGAGCTGTTTGTACCTCCTTGTAGGTCGTCAGTGGTGCTGGCAGTGTGCTGAATATTTCTTGCACCTCCGGGCCTGCTACATGCAAGAGTAGTGCACGCCTTTGCGCTTCATTGGTGACTCCTGTAGCATCCAGGTAGAACTGGAACCGTGTCTTCCACTTCTTCCATCGGGGAGCCACTGATGCTGGGTCCTCTACCAAAGAGAAGGCTGGGGGCTGGTCCACGTCCAAGGGCATCGTGCTTGTCCTCGTCCAGGGCTGTCCGTAGTGGGACGTCCACTCGTCGCCAGGTTTTGTTGTGTTTGTTGTCTACCAGCACTTAATTACTCTTGACAGCACTATAACGTACCTGTAATATGTGACATCTGGTTATATCCCATCCTCGTCGACGTGTCCGTGGTGTCGGTCTTGAGGGGGATGGATAGGCGTGGAGGCACACAGTATTTATTGTGTAAGCTCTACATTACACCCTGAATCTCAGCGCCTTGTGTCCTCGTGAGTGTGTGTGTGTGTGTGGAATCCTCTAGGGGCTATATGTAGCTGAAACTTACATATGGTATACAATCCTAGTATATAAACATACAAAAGTATAAAGGTATCAAAACTTATATAAAGGGATTTGGATTCCTTGTTACTACATAGTTTTGTCTGGGCGCTTACAAAGAAAACTTAACATTAATGCATAACTTATAAATACTTAATACTATGCTTAATCTACGTACATATCAACTATCAACTCCTTCAAATATAGAATCGACCGTCACTTCGCTGCGTCGGGAGTAAACTGAATATTGAGTTGCTTTCATCTGCTCCTCAATATCGAGGTGCTTTCATCTGCTCCTCAATGTCGAGGTGCTTTCATCTGCTCCCCAGGCCCCAAGCTGTCGAGCAGATTAAATCACCAAAGCGGGCAACCTCGTAATGAGCCAATAGGCTTTCTGTTGCCTGCGTTTCCATGTTTCCATGTTTCCTCCACTCCCCTTTCCCATTCCTTCCTCCCTCTCTCTCTTCCCGTTCCCTCACTCCTCCTCCTCCTCTTCCTCCTCCTCCTCCTCCTCATCATCATCATCATCCTAAAGCTACTTCTATTACTACGTACAATCTGTCCTCCTTCTCCCTTTCTCCTTAATTCCCCTTCTCCACTCTCTCCCCTGCCTCTACCCCCCTTTCACCCCTTTCCTTCCCCCCCTTCAGGAGTGCTTCGCCCCCTTCAGCATCGCCATGGCCGTGCAGAGACACTCCCCCCTCAAGGCGCCGTTTGACCGCATCATCAGCTGGGTGAATGGCGCCGGGCTGCCCAGGTTCTTCTTCCTCCGCTCAGTGAGGGTCTACCGCCAGAATGAGGTGAGGGGGAGGGAGGGGATGCAGGGATGGAGTGACTACAAGAGCTATTATTCTTTTACTACAAGGAGGCAGAAGTAGTTTTAGGAGGAGGAAGAGGAGGGAGTGAAGGAACGGGAGCAGAGAGAGGGAGGAAGGAAGGGGAGAGGGGAAAGGGGGAGGGAGGAGGACAGGTTTTAATAATAGTTTTAAGGGGACGAGGAAGTGGAAGAGGAGAAGGAAAAAGAAGAAAAGAAACAAAATTAATGAAGAGGATAAATATAATATGAAGAGGAGGAGGAGAAGGACGAGGAGGAGGAGGTAAAAAAAAAGAGAGATGAAAAAGAAAAAGAAAAATGAATATAATGGAGAAGAAGAAATATAATAGATGAAGAATAAAGGGAGTAAGAAGAACCACACATAGGAACAAGGAGGCCCGCTGGACGTATTGGAATTCTAATACGACCATCCTAAATTTCTAAGAATACGAATGCGAATACGAATACAATGAAACACTACGAATTCGAATACGAATGCTTAATAATTTCGAATGCATGTTGTTAGGGATAATTTGTTGAAAGGCATGTAAAGTAGCGAGGTGAGTACCTGTGAGAGGCTATAACTCCTCCCCTCCCTCGTTGGCTCCTTGCTTCACTATTTCTCGTATGTTTCAAATGTTCGTTCAGCGCCCAGTAGTAGGTTTCATTTCAGTTGACTAAATAATCGGAGCCCCGAACCTCCTTTACCTCCTGCCTCTCCTCAGCAAATTAAGGCAGTCCCTTCAGGAACCACCGTAGCGAACACATCGCTGGTAACTTGCTTATAAGCGAGCCTGTGGGCTGAACTGACTCCGGGGCATGCTTAGTGCCTCGTGATTGTGTCCGACTGTATATCAGTCTGTGCCATTCAGTGCTTCTCGGCTTGGCTGATCAGCGCTCAGGCTCCGTTTATTAGCGCTTAGGTAACGTGAATGTAACGTCGAGCCGGTATTGGACACTGAGACTTGTGTTTAAGTTTAAATACTAATTGCGAGTGTAGTCTTTGCTTCGCTTGCTTGTTTTGTGCTTTAGTGTTCGTTTTCACTGTGTCATGCGGGAGTACCGTGACTTATAACTTGGTGTGTGTGACTACTGGGCACTGAAGTTACATTTAGTGTTTGTTTGTGTTGTCTTTTTGGTGGTGTTAACTTCCGTTGCTGCATTGTAACTATTGTGTCGGGCTATAATTATTTCTACGTGTTTTGTTTTGCTAACACCGGTAGTCTGCTGCGGTGTAGGATATTTCTTGTTGTATTGTTGCAGACATATATAGGGTAGGCGGTGGCCGAGCTGGTAGCGTACTGGACCAACATTCGCCGCGTGATGGACGACGCGGGTTCGAATCCTCACGCTACCACTCGGATTTTTCAGTCACCGCCGAGTGGCTTAAAACTACCCACATGCTGTCCTGAAGACCACCCATCAACCCGGACTCTAGAGGAAGCCGTCCAAGCGAATCAAGAACGAGTTCCGGGGGGCAGCATGAGCCAATGCAAGATGGCGCCACTATAAAAAACTCGCCTGAGCCAGTACTTGGGCCGACCATCAGGCCCCACCTGGAAGAAGCCTTGGGCCGACCATCAGGCCCCACCGGGAAGATGCCTACCGGCGCAATAGGCAACGTAAAAAAAAAATTAGCCCTGTTATCTTTTCTTAAGTTGTGGCATTGTTATGTTATTAACGTTGTAAGTGGAGTGTGAACCCCTTGCCTTCGGTACCGTCTCTCGTACCGAGGCAGGCTCCTTTTGGTATTTTACTTTTTTTCCTTGGCGTGAGTTATATCAGAGTGACTTAGTTATTTATATTAAAGTAATTATTTATCTTAGCGTTTTCAATTATTCCGTTGCATGTAATTATTTATCTTAGCGTTTTCAATTATTCCGTTGCGTGACTATACATCTCGGGCATAGTATTGGTAGTCTCGGATTGGGAGGTTTTGGCCGCGTAACAATCGACAATTCTCGAGAGTCCTCGCACCACCTCTTCGTGGTGTAATTGGAGAGTCAACGAACCACGAGACTAACCTGACGAGTGGTTAAAAACACGCTCGCCCTAACAATGTATGGATACTTTTGGTTTCGAAATATCTCCTGGCTCCTGACTCAGCGCTGTACTGAAGTTATTACCGACGATATAGACCAGGGGTTCCCAACCTGGGGTACATGTACCCCCAGTGGTACATTTGTACTTTTCAAGGGGTACATTGGGTCAGAGAGAATAACCACTACTGTACAATACATCTGCATTCAATTTGCACAACGTTTTATTTTTTTCCTCATTTTAGTACGCAAAACTGTTATTTAAATTATATCATCAGTCTACACATACAAATTTCATTAAAATATCAAAATATTACGATTTCATCGATTTTTATCCAAAATTTTTAGGGGTACACGAGAACCTATAAAAATCTCCAAAGGGTACAGAGGAACAAAAAGGTTGGGAACCACTGATATAGACGATAAAGGCGATTCCCAAAGCGTGCTGGACACCTCGAGTGGGCAGAATTTTGGGTAGACGGTGGCTGAGTGGTTAACGTGCCGACCCCGCATTCACCGCGTGATGGACGACGCGGGTTCGAATCCCTCGCTACCACCTGGGAGTTTTCAGTCACCGCCGAGTGGCCTAAGACTACCCACATGCTGACCTGAAGACCACCCATCAACCCGGACTATAGAGGAAACCGTCCAAGTGAATCAGGAATGAGTTCCCGGGGGCAGCATGAGCCAAGAAAAGATGGCGCCAGTATAAGAAAAACGACACTTGCCTGCGCCATGACGGGCTGGAACCTACTACCATCCAGACCCCTCAAGAAAGCTCACCGGCGCTATAGCCTAACACGTGGAAAAAAAATCATGGCGTTATGTTTCTCTGTGCTTTCTTGCCGAAGGTAACTTTGCAGTCAAGTGGATGGTTGTTCCTGACAAATTCATGATTATTCGCTAGATTATTCGAGAACAAATATTTACTTTCTCCTAGTATTCAATTAATGAGCTTTTTATCTCATTTATGCGTGCCCTTGAGCTGCTTCCTTAACTGTGAAAAAAATAATACGAATACGAGTACATCCAAATACTGTGTTGGAATCTATCCGAATACCAATACTCCGTCCCTGGTGGTGGTGGTGGTGGTGAGGGGCTGAAGGTGGTGGTGGTGGTGGTGAGGGGCTGAAGGTGGTGGTGGTGGTGGTGGTGAGGGGCTGAAGGTGGTGGTGGTGGTGGTGGTGAGGGGCTGAAGGTGGTGGTGGTGGTGGTGGTGAGGGGCTGAAGGTGGTGGTGGTGGTGGTGGTGAGGGGCTGAAGGTGGTGGTGGTGGTGGTGGTGAGGGGCTGAAGGTGGTGGTGGTGGTGGTGGTGAGGGGCTGAAGGTGGTGGTGGTGGTGGTGGTGAGGGGGTGAAGGTGGTGGTGGTGGTGGTGGTGGTGTGGGGCTGAAGGTGGTGGTGGTGGTGGTGGTGAGGGGCTGAAGGTGGTGGTGGTGGTGGTGGTGAGGGGCTGAAGGTGGTGGTGGTGGTGGTGGTGAGGGGCTGAAGGTGGTGGTGGTGGTGAAGGTGGTGGTGTTTGTTCTTGCTTCCTCTTTTCTCCTCTTTTCGTTTTTGTTTGTTTGTTTCTCTTTCTCTTCATCCAAATTTCTCTCTTTCTTACGATTAATCCTTTTTCTCTGTATACGTACTCTCTTTTCTACTTCCCGTTTACTTCTCTTCCAATTATTTCTTCCTCATTCTCCTCGTTCCTCTTTCTTTTACTCGCATTTCTTTTTCATCTTAATATATACTCTTCCTTTTTTTCTTCTCTCCTTTTCTTCCCGTTTTCTTCCTTTTTCTTCCTCTTCCACCTTATTCACATTCCTTTCTTTTTTTTCTTCTTTTCATTTCTTTCTCTGTATTTGCTGTTTAATTTCTTCTTTCCTCATTCCTCTTTATCTCAGTTTGTCTATTATATTATTCTTCCTCTTCCTCTTTTTTTTTTTTCATTTGTTTTTCTTTCTCATCGTTTTGTTCTCTTCTTTTCTTCATCTTCCTCTCTTCCTTTTCCCTTTTCATCTTCCCCCCTTTCCTCTCTTCTAATGGACCGTATTGGCTATCAGTTCGCCTCTTCTCCGCCAGCGGCCCCTCGCGTGCGATACTAGGTCAAAAGAAGAAGAAGCGGCGACAAATGTAAACAAACGTCGGCTGAAGGGGCTGTGGAGGCCAAGGAGCAGTGATGCCATTTTAACGGATTTTCCGCTAGATCTGGCGGAATTGCATGTTAATCTAGCGGGATTAATCTTAGAATTGACAAGAGTAACTGGCGGATTTTTAAGTCCAATCTGGCGGCAAATTTTTATAGCTTAACCTATCATCTGGCGGATTTTTTAGGCCACCCTAGCGGATTTATAAATTTTGAGTTGGCAACACTGCCAAGGAGACTCTCTTTGGTGGAGGCCGTGGCCCCACAGCATAACTATCCCTCTAAAACACCCCAGAAGAAGAAAATCCACACACGTGGCCCACGGCGTCATGCTCATATCCATGGATCATGTTTATTCCCAGTATTCGGTCCCAGAACTCAAACTGTACCTCGAGAACAGAGAAGTTCAGGTGACGGGGTACTTCATATACCACAAGACAAGCTTGTATCAAACTGCATGTATTGTCAGACCATATTGTCAGACCATACTCGAACGATTTACTACATTTCAGATTACTATAATTTATCTCATTGCATGTATCCATAGAATGACAACTGGCTCTGCAAGTGCTTATTTGTAGGTTTTGATAATTTATGTGTAACATGGGTCATATTCGAAATAGCCTATAATAGGTGGCATCACAATCAACAGAGTATTCACCATTTCATATTATTTTGAATACTAGTCGCTATTTACATGCAGTAAGTTATTAAAATTCCCTTCATTTGCATTTGCACAGCCAGATCACTTAATGTACCTGAAATGAAATTAATTATATGCATTTGAGGAGCCATAGATCCTTCGGATGTGATCCGACTATTCTGTTTGATACAAGCTTGTCTTCTGTGTGCTTGTTGTGGTATTATCAATGCCAAGAAGCATGTTTGAGATTTTGAAGGACTGAGTTTTTTTTTTTTGTACGCATAAACATTCCAATATATTATTAAAGAATTAGATTGAATATCTATCAAAACATTTGATCTTCACTTATTCACAAACTAAAAATGCACAGGCGGGAATTTTGATAATTGTTGCACAAGTTGATGGACAGATGAAATGAAACAGACTATAGGCTACGCACATTATTATTATTATCGTTACGATTAAAAGGATTAGGATTATAATTATTGCTATCATAATATAGTATCATATGATTGTTACGGATTTGAAATAGAAAAAAAAGGCTTCTTTTGGCATTGTTGTATTTACCCATCTCCACACCAGCCTCCATTTTTTAAAGCACATTAAAATAAAGGGCTCATCAATATGCTGCTGCCCTTTGTCATAGGTGTGTAAGTATTTCATAAATATGTGTTCTAAATAGAATATATACAATATTTTTCAGTTTATTATGACTCATCCGGCAGCAGTAAGATAACTGGAAAAAAGTGTAAAACCCATTTACATAAAGCTTATGTGGTCCACTAGCAACATAATCAATGAGAATGAGGTTATTCATTAATATGTGCACTAGCTCCAAAAAGTATGTAACCTCAATCTGCTGCTTAATATAAGCCATACGTATAATTTAAATACGTAAGGGGAATGATAGATTTCTTTTTTAACGTGTTCGCCTATAGCGCCAGTAGGCTTTCTTGAGGGGTCTGGATGGTAGTCGGCCCCAGCCCGTCATGGGGCAGGCAAGTGTTTTTTTTTTTATATATTTTTTTTTTATAGTGGCGCCATTTATTCTTGGCTCATGCTGCCCCCCTGAACTCATTCTTGATTCACTTGGACTGATTCTTCTCGAGTCCGGGATGATGGGTGGACTTCAGGACAACATGTGGGTAGTCTTAGGCCACTCGGCGGTGACTGAAAAATCCCAGGTGGTAGCGGGGGATTCGAGCCCGCGTCGTTCAGCACGCGGTGAATGCAGGGCGCGCACGCTAACCACTCAGCCACCGCCTACCCAAAACCGTTACTCACAAGTTATACTCATGTAACATATTCCAACCTCGAGGGTTCTTGAAGCACCTTTCCAGTAATTAATTATTTCTGCATCAAGTTGAATAGGAAGGCACGTTTTAATTTGGTAGTGGGGGAGGGAGGGGTAGGTCTGGTACTGTCAGTTTTTTTTTTTTTTTTTTTTTTTTACAGCAAAGGAGACAGCTCAAGGGCACAAAAAAGTAAACATTAATAAAAAAAAAAGCCCGCTACTCGCTGCTCCTAAAAAGAATCCAAAGAGGTGGCCGAAAGATAAGTCAGTTTCGGGAGGAGAGGTGTCCTGATACCCTCCTCTTGAAAGAGTTCAAGTCGTAGGCAGGAGGAAATACAGATGAAGGAAGATTGTTCCAGAGTTTACCAGCGTGAGGGATGAAAGAGTGAAGATGCTGGTTAACTCTTGCATAAGGGGTTTGGACAGTATAGGGATGAGCATGAGTAGAAAGTCGAGTGCAGCGGGGCCGCGGGAGGGGGGGAGGCATGCAGTTAGCAAGTTCAGAAGAGCAGTCAGCTTGGAAATATCGATAGAAGATAGAAAGAGAGGCAACATTGCGGCGGAATTTAAGAGGTAGAAGACTATCAGTATGAGGAGGAGAGCTGATGAGACGAAGAGCCTTTGCCTCCTCTGTCCAGAAGAGCTGTGTGAGTGGAGCCCCCCACATGAAATGCATACTCCATACGAGGGCGGACAAGGCCCCTGTATATGGACAGCAACTGTGCAGGTGAGAAGAACTGGCGGAGACGGTACAGAACGCCCAGCCTCGAGGAAGCTGATTTAGTAAGAGATGAGATATGAAGTTTCCAGTTGAGATTTTGAGTTAAGGATAGACCGAGGATGTTTAGTGTTGAGGAAGGTGATAGCTGGGTGTTGTCAAAGAATAGGGATAGTTGTTTGGAAGATTGTGTCGAGTGGATAGGTGGAGAAACTGTGTTTTTGAGGCGTTGAAGGACACCAGGTTCTTCTTGCCCCAATCGGAAATAATAGTAAGGTCTGAGGCTAAGCGTTCTGCAGCCTCCAGCCTTGAGTCGTTAAGTTCCTGAAGGGTGGGTCTTCTATTAAAAGCAGTTGAATAATGCAGAGTGGAATCATCGGCGTAGGAATGGATAGGACAGTTCGTTTTGGAAAGAAGATCATCAATGAACAACAGAAAAAGAGTGGGAGATAGGACAGAACCCTGTGGGACACCACTGTTAATAGATTTAGGGGAAGAACAGTGACCGTCTACCACGGCAGAAATAGAACGGTCAGAAAGGAAACTGGAGATAAAGGTACAGAGTAGGATAGAAACCGTAGGAGGGTAGTTTAGAAAGCAAAGATTTGTGCCAGACCCTATCAAAAGCTTTTGATATGTCCAGCGCAATAGCAAAAGTTTCACAGAAAAGGCTAAGAGAGGATGACCAAGAGTCAGTTAAGAAGGCTAGGAGATCTTCAGTAGAACGCCCCTTGCGGAACCCATACTGGCGATCAGATAGAAGGTCAGAAGTGGAAAGGTGCTTTTGAATCTTCCGGTTAAGGATTGATTCAAAAGCTTTAGATAGACAAGAAAGTAAAGCAATAGGACGGTAGTTTGAGGGACTGGAGCGGTCACCCTTCTTAGGTACAGGCTGTATGAAGGCATACTTCCAGCAAGAAGGAAAGGTAGATGTTGACAGGCAGAGGCGAAAGAGTTTGACCAGGCAGGGTGACAGCACGGAGGCACAGTTTTTAAGGACAATAGGAGGCACTCCATCAGGTCCATAAGCCTTCTGAGGATTGAGGCCAGAGAGGGCATAGAAAACATCATTTTGAAGAATCTTTATAACAGGCATAAAGGAGTCAGAGGGGGGATGAGTAGGAGGAATATGCCCAGAATCGTCCAGAGTGGAGTTTTAGAAAAGGTTGAGAGAAGAGTTCAGCCTTAGAGATAGATGAGACGGCAGTGTTGCCGTCAGGACTGAGGAGTGGAGGGAAAGATGAAGAAGTGAAGTTGGAGGAGATGTTTTTGGCTAGATGCCAGAAGTCACGGGAAGAGTTAGAGAAAGCAAGGTTTTGACATTTTCTATTAATGAAAGAATTTTTGGTTAGTCGGAGAATAGATTTGGCACGATTTCGGGCAGAAATGTAAAGTTCATAATTAGCATTAGTTTGAAGGCTCTGGTATCTTTTGTGAGCTACCTCTCTATCATTGACAGCACGAGAACAAGCGTGATTAAACCAAGGCTTTTAGCGTGAGGTAGAGAAAGAACGAGGAATGTATGCCTCCATTCCAGAGACAATCGCCTCTGTGATGCGCTGAGCACACACAGAGGGTCTCTATCCTGGAAGCAATAATCATTCCACGGGAAATCGGAAAAGTGCATCCTCAGGTCGTCCCACCGAGCTGAAGCAAAATGCCAGAAGCATCGCCTCTTCGGTGGGTCCAGAGGATGTACAGGAGCGATAGGACAGGATGCAGAAATAAGATTGTGATCGGAGGAGCCCAACGGAGAGAACAGTTTGACAGAATAAGCAGAAGGGTTTGAGGTAAGGAAGAGGTCTAGAATGTTGGGCCGATCTCCAAGACGGTCAAGAATACGTGTAGGGTGCTGGACCAACTGCTCTAGGTCGTTGAGGATAGCAAAGTTGTAGGCTTGTTCACCAGGATGGTCAGTGAAAGAGGATGAAAGCCAAAGCTGGTGGTGAACATTGAAATCTCCTAGGATGGAGATTTCAGCGAAGGGAGAGTGGGTCAAGATGTGCTCCACTTTAGAATTCAAATAGTCAAAGAATTTTACATAGTTGGTAGAGTTAGGTGAGAGATAAACAGCACAGATGTATTTAGTAATAGAATGACAGTGAAGTCTTAACCAGATGGTGGAAAATTCAGAAGAGTCAAGGTCGTGGGCACGAGAGCAAGTGATGTCGTTGCGCACGTAGGCGCAACATCCAGCTTTGGATTGAAATTTAGGATAGAGATAGTAGGAGGGAACAGAGTAGAGATTGCTGTCAGTAGCCTCAGAAACCTGTGTTTCGGTAAGGAAGAGAAGGTGAGGTTTAGAGGAGGAGAGATGATGTTCCACAGAATGAAAATTAGAGCGAAGACCGCGAATGTTGCAGAAATTGAGAAGAAAGAGGTTATATATAGTTGGGTAAAATTAGATTAATTTAGATTTGTTAAGTTTATGAAAAATGTGTGATGCACTCCATTGATAACAAAGGCACAGTGTGAAGTGAATCACACATATTTATGGCAAGCAATTAAATTAAAGTTAACAAAATAAATGAAACTAATCTAACCCAACTAGATCTAACCTAACCTAACCTGATGTGATATCTCCTACTTGATAAACTACGCTTTTGTTGTCATATATGTATCGTACATGTATCTTTAAACCTCCCAGAAATCACTGGGAAAGAGTGCAGAGATCAAAACAACTGTGAAAACAACCATGAAATGTGTGTGGGAGTCCACGTGGCCGGCCGTGGGCGACAATGCCCGTAGGTAAGCTAGGTTAGGTTAGGTTAGTTTAGATCTGGCAAGTTTATTTTTTAATGACAAATATGCAGTAGGGGAAGGTGGGGCAAAATGGCACAGGTGGGTAATATGGACCACCCCGTTTTCTGTGTTTTTAGCTTCTGCCAGCTATTGATAAGGATATGGACTTACTCCTCGGCTCATTAGTCAGCTGTAACATCGGAGCAAGTTTGGACGCCGTCGTTTGTTTGTGTGTGAAAAATCCCAGAATATTTTATCACCAGCTGATCTATTTGTAAGGGTCTGATAAAATCGTGTTTGTAGGAATACTGTGACTCATAATTTCATGTATTATTGCATGATTCTTTGGTGTTACTCTGTGAATGAGTCTGACTACTGAAACATTTTTCTGCACCACCATTGTTCCGCTGAGATTGTTGTTAATATTTTCATTGCCTTTGGGCAAAAACGGCCTACTTAACATTAATAATTATTTTTTGCTGCTAACTAACTCACACCTTCACTAAACAAAGATAAGGACAAAGTGTTCTCTGTTTCTTTTATAATATTATTAATTTTATGTTCAGGAAGGTAATGTCACTTTTCATTTGTGAGTTCATGCTGTTTATGCTATTGAGCAAAAGAACAATTATTTTTCTAATGCATAAAGAACTTTTATGTTTAGAAAGGAAATTTCACTTTCACTTGCGAGTAGTTTCATGGGAGTTCATTGGTGTTCATGCTATTGAACCTCAGATCATTTATTTTTGTAATGGAATAAGAACTCTATGTTCAGGAAGGTAATTTCAGTTTTCATTTGTGAGTATTTTATAAGAATTCATTGTTGTTCATGCTACTGAGCCTAAGAGCAATTATTTTCTAATGGAATAAGAACTAGATTATTTTAGTTTTATATTAAGTAATCTTTCTAGTGTGAATCTCTATTAAAACGTATGTTTTGGCATGTTACCAATCATTCCATATGAGGGCCATTTTGCCCCATGTGTGAGATCCGTTTTGCCCCACCCATTGTACAAAATGGCCCACCTGTGGCTATTTTTTTTTTTTTTTTTTTTTTTTTGATTCTCATGAGTAAAGGATCCAAGGTGGTTCTTCCAAATAGAGTTTATTTTGTTTAATGATGAATAAAGATTGCAAAAACACCAACTATCTCTGAATATAGTACAAAATTGCTGCAAAATCTGTAGTAAAACCTTAGGGGTGCCGTTTTGCCCCACCTTCCCCTACATCATTCTCACTGGCGGCAGAGTGGGCTACAGTGAACCCACGGGTTTCTGCCACCCGTGGCAATGAGGTTCCAAATCACATTCCATAATCTTCCACATTTGTTTCAATTTCTAAACTCTTTTCTATTGATTTCTGGGAGGTGTGAAGGTTATTAGGATACAGATATGGCAACAGACAAGCAGTTGGTTGGGTAGGGTACGATATATTGGTGCGTTAATAAAACCATTGTTTACCCTGTTGGTTATTGCAGTGCACTCAGAGAGAAATAAAATGCAACACAAAGTTAGTATTAACCTTAGTGAGATGTCTACCCAGATTAGCCGATGATTGTTTTAAAGTGGTGAGACACAGCAAGGGCTTCAATGTGTAACCACAAACTTTATTTTATTTATGTTGCTACCATATTTAACATACAGTTATTTAGTGCATTCCATTTCCTCCAACGCCCGCCCGGCCACAGCCTAAATAAGAACACCTTCACAGGCACTGTCGTGAAATAAACTTCTTCCCCTTCTTCAGTATTTGAGGGGGCTGGTTAGGCCATGGGACCACAGCCTTTAAAGCCCCAGCAGCAAAGATGGGCGCGGCACTGAAAAATCAGTAGTGCGGTTGCGGTAGTGCGGTACTTTTTCCGGAGTAGTGCGGTTGCGGTAGTGCGGTCCCATCTCTTTCTTTCCCAGTGCGGTACGTGGTGTGCGGTACTGCGGTAGCGGTAGTCAAAAAAAAAACAAAAAAAAAAACAGTGCCTATCCTGGCTTTCCAAACAAAGGAAACATGCTTAAAATAGTACAATTGCCTTAATTTACAATAGGTGGGGCAGAAAAGGATAAGGAGGGGGAGGGAAAGATATCTGTGTGGGACATGTAATTTTTTGTGTGTGGTCAATACTGCAACTCTCCGAGGGAGGAGGGAGTGGACGGAAAAGGGGGAAGAGAAAAGATCAGCGTCATGTGAGAGAGGAGGAAGTGGGGAGTGGGAAGGAAGGAAAGAAGGAAGGGTGGTGCGACCTTGAATAACAGCAGCGGTAGCCAGGGAGGAGAGGTAGGGAGGATATGGGGGAGGGGAAGGAGAGGAGGTAGCAAGGAGGAATTCTCCGGCGTTTGAGCGAAAACGAAAGATTACTAATATAGGAAAATCATGAAGGGAACAGTGTGAAACATTATTCAAATTGTCAAACATATTAAGACAAAACACATCAACTGGTAATAGCGAGACATCGACCGTGGGAAAGCTCTAAGCACTGGCATCTCAGGCCTCAGCGAAGTGACCACGTGGAAATTTGAATCGAGGAGATAATAATAATAATAATAATGATAATAGTAATAATAATAATAATAATAATAATAATAATAATAATAATAATAATTATTATTATCATTATTATTATTATCATTATCATTATCATTATTATTATTATTATTATTATTATAATCAAATAATATTGATCTTGGCTACATTGAAAAGACAGACAGAGAGAGAGAGAAAATAGAGTAGTTACAATGAAGTTAAAAAAACAGATATAGTATGTTAAGCATCAAAGAAAACTTTGTACGGGACATGAGCGGCGATCATGTTAGTGCTTGTACAGTCATCGTCAGAGGCAGTCACGGCGTGCTGCCTTGGGTTGAGTGACGAACAGATTTACACCGAGTCATTCGCGTTTGGTATTGAGGATATGTTATTAACTTATCAGACATGTCTGATGATGATTCAGTAACTAATAAAAACTATGTAAAACCGAGTGAGAGTACCGTCATTTAATATGCACCAACGAGAGGCAACACCAACATATATAAGGTGGGTTTAATTTTTTTTTCACTTTGCTAAACCAGTTTTTGCATGTCCTTCCATTATTTTACAATTGCTCAGGATTTCTTAAGCTCATAAAAATAAGAAAAATCCGCCAGCACCACGGACGGGTCCGGGGTTGAAATGGCCGGCACCGCGCGGGTTAAGGAAGACTCTCAGTGTAGAGAGAGAGAGTTAACAGTTAACAGTCTGTTTATTTAGTATTTAATTTTGAACAATAACTGAAAAGTCAGAATGACTGAGTCACTGATTATGATGACTGATACCGATTGACTGATTGAGTCCGATTCACTGTAAAAAAAAAAAAAATAAAAAAAAAAAAAATCTGTGATCATGCCGTGCTGCAAGTCGTCTTCGATAGTTTTCAAAGTACCGCAAAAAAGTATATACCGCAGAATTTTTTTAGTGCGGTCCGCGGTAGTGCGGTATTTTCAGAAATTTTACGGTAGTGCGGTACTTTATTGTGATGCGGTACTACCGCACTACCGCACTAAGTACCGCACTTGCCCACCTCTGCCCAGCAGTACAGGCTGCTTGGGGCTGTCGTTGTAGTTAAGATATGTCCCTGGAACAAGGGCTACGTAACCCAGTCAAGCTGGGCAGACGTCTGTAGGAAGGTCTGTGTACACTTGAAGGCTTGGAAGGCAGTCTTGGGGCTGAGGGTGTTGCTTTACAGCAGGTCCTCCAGAGTTAGTTTGTAAATGTGGAGTCTGGTTAAAATGGTTTGAGGCTGGAGCGGAGGCAGTGAAATCTTGGCAGTGCAGCAGGAAGTGTTCTGGTGTGTCAGGCTGTGTGGAGCACCACGGGAAGTGGCGTTGTGCTTGGGGTGGCAGGGAGCGTGTCAAGTCGTTGTTGGGATGGACAGTGCCAAGGAGTGAGGCGAGGATGTCACTTTGTTTGCCAGCATGTCGTGCTAACCCTCACGACTCCAGACTCCCGTCACGACGATCCGGCGCAGCATTCGGCAACAGTCCTCAAGACCTCTTTTTCAAGACATGCCCGACCCTTTCACATTAACACCCAAGAGCTCGTTAATACCTTAAGTCGTGTGGATAGTCGTTGGCCCCAAGAGTCGACATAGTGTAGACAGAACTTTAGAATGCGCCTGAGAAGGTGGTGGGAATTGAGGGGATCAGAGACTACCTGAATTGTTTCTTCTACCATGCCCACCAGTAAATCATACCTCTTCCTTGTCTAGATTGTTTGATATGTCACCGGTCTGCCTGCACAGATCCACCATAGAAATTCTGGTCCAGCGCCCCCACCCGTGGGAATACCTGAAACTTGTAGCTTCCGCTTTACCATGCCATCACAGCTGTACGCAAATCATAAACGTTTACGTTTAAACGTTTAAACTTCGTCTTACAGAGTCACTTAATAAATAACAGCGACTCACTGATATTAGGGGACTTTAATCTCCTTCATATTGACTGGGGTGACACTGTCAGGTTCAGAAGAAAACAAAGTCACATATCAAATGATAGTTGAATTTTTCCCAGAGATAATTACTTAAGTCAATGTTTACTGAAAAAACGACATTCAAATAACTTGCACTCGAGTACTTATTCTTTTTTAACCCAAAAGATAATCTGGTCAGTAATGTTACATTAGGAAAACATCTTGGTTCTTGCGACCATATGAATTAATGTAACGCGTCGACATTAGAGCTTAAACCAGACGGTGGATGAGTGGATTAACATGCTTGATCTCGCGTTCTTCACGCTCTGGATGATGCGGAGTTCGTATTCCGCCCCTACCAACTGGGATTTTCAAGAGTCACCTTCAGGTGGACCCTAAGACTACAGTCTCGCCACCTTTGGATGGCGAAGTCCCCCTGTTTTAAAGGAAAAGCCAATAAAGACCTGACAGCCCCGTGATGCTGACTACAGGATTTATTAAGAGCTTATGGCAGTTATGAAAGAGATAGGAGCGCTCATCATTGATCATGTATTATGTGGTCAGAAATACCGTCAGATTTGTGTTGAACGATTCGGTCCACTCTATCCGTAAATGGCAAACAACTATTGCCTACGATGAAAAATATCACAAGTAAGGTAAGAAGACTCCTGCCAGAAACAAGGGCACATAAGCCACTCCAAATCGAGGTATATAATAAGGAGAAAGCAGCGAGAGGTGCTGAAGCCACTCCAAACAGACTATGTTCTCACTCTCCGTTTTATTGTCTCATCTACACCGGAGAATAGTTCAGCATGCTACTCTAAAGACATTCTCTCTACAACATTATACACCAAGTCTCCCAAAGATTTTACAAATTCAAAATGGCTACAGATCACAGAGCCTCGGAGTCCCCGCCTTGGGGGGGGGGGGGCTACAAGTTCCCAGAGGGAGGACTCCCCTTTTGGCTGCCGACTTGAGAGGTGTCTTGATAACATCTCAGACCTTTTTCTTATCAATGTCCTCAACATTCGCGGTCTCCGTTCCAATTTTCATTCTGTGGAGCACCATCCTCCTCTAAACCTCACCATCTCTTCCTCACCGAAACACAGGTCTCGGCGGTTGCTGACAGCAATCTCTACTCTGTTCCCACCTACTATCTCTATTCTAAATTTCAATCCAAAGCTGGATGTTGCGCCTACGAACGCAACGACATCACTTGCTCGTGCACACGACCATCTGGCTAAAGACTTCATTGTTACTCCATTACTAAATACATCTGTGCTGTTTAACTCTCGCTAACTCTACCAACTATGTAAAATTCTTGCGCTGGACATATCAAAGCCTTGATAGGGTCTGGCACAAATCTTTTTCCAAACTGCCCTTCTACTGTTTCTATCATTCTCTCTGTAGCTATATACCCAGGTTTCTTTCTGACCGTTCTATTTCTGCTGTGGTATAAGGTTACTGTTCTTCCTTTAAAACTATTTATAGTGGTGTTCCGCAGGTTGATGTCCTATATACCATTTTATTTTTGTTGTTCACTGATGATCTTCTTTCCAAAACGAGCTTTCCTATACATTCTTACGCCGATGACTCTATCTGCATTACTCAACTTCTTTTTAATAGAAAACCCACCGAACAGGACCTAAACGATTCCAGGCTGGAGGCTGCAGAACAACAGCCTCAGACCTTACTATTATTTCCGATTGGGGCAAGAAGAACTTGGTTCCCTTCAGCGCCTCAAAAACACAGTTTCTCCACCTATCCACTCGACACAATCTTCCAAACAACTATCCCTTATTCTTTGACAACACTCAGTTATCACCCTCTTCAACACTAAGCATCCTCGGTCTATCCTAACTCAAAATTTCAACTGGAAACTTCATATCTACTCTTACTAAATCATCTTCCTCGAGGCTGGGCGTTCTGTACCGTCTCCGCAGTTCTTCTCCCGCACAGTTGCTATCCATTTACGGGGCCTTGTCCGCCTCGTATTGAGTATGCATGACACGTATGGGGGGACTCCACTCACACAGCTCTCTTGAGTAGAGTGGAGTCTAAGGCTCTTCGTCTCATCAGCTCTCCTCCTCTTACTGATAATCTTCTACCTCTTAAATTTCGCCGCCATGTTGCCTCTCTTTCAATCTTCTATCGATATTTTCATGCTGACTGCTCTTCTGAACTTGCTAACCGCATGCCTCCTCCCCTCCTGCGGCCTCGCCACACACGACTTTCTACTCATGTCGTGTGTGTCCAAATCTCTTACGCAAGAGTTAACCAGCATCTTCACTCTTTTATCCCTCACGCTTGTAAACTCTGGAACAATCTTCCTTCATCTGTATTTCCTCCTGGTTACGACTTGAACTCTTTCAAGAAGAGGGTATCAGGACACCTTTCCTACCGAAAGTGATCTATCTTTCGGCCACTCCTCTAACTCTTTTTAGGAGCAGTGAGTAGCGGTTTTTTTTTCTTCATATTTGTTTCCTTTTTTTATGCCGTTGAACTGACTCCTCTGCTGTAAAAATAAATAAATAATAACAGCCGATGAATTATTGCCACTATTTGCATGTCGACTGAAACTGTAAGAACCAACTCAAGAACAAGGAAGGAAAGACACTTGGACCCTTGAACCTGCACTAGACCACCTTCAGATTCTTCTTCGGCAAGACTGAAAGAAAGAAAACAACCTACTTTTTTTTATTTTACAGCAAGGGAAGCAGCTTAAGGGCAAAGAAACAAAAACAGGACAAAAAGGCCCGCTAGCCGCTGCTCTAACAAAAGAATACCAAACGAGAGGCAATAAGGGAGGTCAATTTTGGGTGGAGAGGTGTCGTGATACTCTCTTATCGACTGAACTGTACTGCGAGCCAACTCAAAAACAAGGAATGAAGGACTTGGGACGTGGACTCGAACCCTGAACCCTACACTAGATCGCCTGCTTCTCCTCCTTCCGCTCCTCCGGCCGGACACACAGCGGACTCTTCTTGTCGCCACAGTCCTCGTCGCTCAGGTGCCAGTAGTGTCTGAAGGTGGCGGCGAGGCAGTGGCGGTGGGTGCTTCTCGGTGGCGCTTGCTGGTAGAGGTAACTCGTCGTTCGCCAAAGGTGGTTTGGTTGTCCAGGTCAGGGAGTGTTCGTGGCCTGCAGTGCGCTTCGTGTCTGTGGGCGTGGAGGTGGTGGTGAAGGTAGTGGTGGTGGTGGTGTTAGTGGTATTCGTGGTTGACTGTTAGTGGTAGTTGTGGTGTAAGTGTTAGTCAGTGGTCGTGTTAGTGGTACTCGTGGGAGTTTTAGTGGTGCTTATTATGGTGTTGATGGTGGTTGTTAGTGATCATGGTAATGGTGGGGGTGTTAGTGGTGATAGTAGTGGTGATGATTGACTTTACTATATAACAACTAATAATGATGATGATGATAATAATAATAATAATAATTATGATAATAATAATAATAATAATTATGATAATAATAATAATAATAATAATAATAATAATAATAATAATAATAATAATAACAACAACAAACTTCCTCCGGTAACTTATGTCACTAATACTATCACGCTACTACCACTCATACTATATTTCATTCCTTTATCAATGTCATAGTACGAAGAGGAGGCGGCCAGTGGTGAAGGCACAGGCGTGGGAGAAGGAAGACACTGGCGTGTACAGGTGTGTGGTGAAGGTTCGTTAATTGTTTTGACGTAATTATTGTTCATCGGGCACCTTATTTGTACACCGCCACTCTGCCCCCTCCCCTAGCAAGCCCAGCTCACCTCACAGCCCAGTAGGGGGAGCCCATTTGGACGGGCGTGTCATCCAACCACTGCCAGCCCGTCTCGGAGTACCGCCGACCACCGACCCAGAAGTCTTCCGTCACACCTAAACGGCAGCAGAAGGAGCAGGGAGGTGAGAACATGGAGGGGAAGGCAGGGAGGAGAGAAGGGAGATAACGTGGAAGGAGAAGCAGGGAGATGAGAACATTGAGGGGAAGGCAGGGAGGAGAAAAGGAAATACAGGAAACAAGGAATGGAGAGAAAAAAAAATGGAAAGGAGAGGCATAAAATGGAGGGAGAAGAGGGAACCCCGAGGTGGAGAAGTGGAGAGAAGAGAGTGGAGTAGAGGAAAACTGAACAGAAAGAGAGAGGTGGAGAAGAAAGAATGAAGAGAGAGGTGGAAGCAGTAGAGAGAGAAGAGGAAAGATGGAATAGTACAGGAGGAAAGCAGTGGAGAGAAAAGGAATGACGGAGAAGGAAAAGTGGGAAGGGTTCGAGAATCGGAGAGAAAAATGGAGAGGAAAGGAGAGGAAAGGCGAAAGTGTGGGATGAGAAGGTGAACTTGGTTGATAAGTGGAGAGGAAGGATGTGGGATGAAGAAGATGAACTAGGTGGAGGTGGAGGAAAGCTGGGGGTCACACATAGAACATAATAACATAAGAACATAGGGAAGCTGCAAGAGGCCGAGTGGCCTACACAGGGCAGCTCCAGAATCCCCCCACTACTCACGATGGGTGAGCTGTAGTTTCAGGGGTTACAAGTAGAGGCTTGATCCTCGTTTACCTTCGGTACGGGCGTACGCTCCAGTACCCTGTCCCCTTACTGCACCCACACCTCACTGCCACCTGTCATCCTCGTCCATGTAGTTATCCAGTCTACTCTTAAAACAAGCTATCGTCCCTGGACTAACTATATGATTGCTGAGTCTATTCCATTCCCCCACCACCCTTTTACTAAACCATTACTTGCCTATATCTCTCCTAAATCTATACTTTTCTAGTTTAAATCCATTACTGCGGGTTCTATCCTGCTGACTAATTCTCAGTTCTTACTTATATCGCCTTTGTTGTAGCCCTTGACCCATTTGAATACTTCTATCAGATCTCCTGCACTCTTCGTCTTTCTAGTGAATGTAAGTTTAGATGTTTCAGCCTATTTTGATATGGGAGGTTCCTCAGCCCTGAATCATCTTGGTCATCCTCCTCTGAACTGATTCTAGCAAGTTGATGTCCATTCTGTAGTGTGGGCACCAAAACTGGACAGCATAATCTAAGTGAGGCCTAACTAACGCTAAATAGAGTCTGAGGATGACCTCTGCACACCTGTTGGTTACCGTCCTGTTAATAAAGCCTAATACCCTGTTAGCCCTATTCCTTGCACTAATACATTGCTTCCTCAGTTTTAGGTCAGGTTCACTAACACTCCCAAATCCCTTTCACACTCTGATCTGCCTATCGCTGTGGAGTCTAAACTATACTGTGTAATGGGTTGCGTGTTCCTACACTAAGTACGCTACACTGGTGATGTTAAAATTCATCTGCCATTTTCTGACCAAGCTGACAGTTTGTTGAGATCCTCCTGCAGTGCTCTAGCATCCTCCCTGTCCTAATAGTGCGTCTATTTTGGTGTCATCTGCAAATTTACCTATGTCACTAGTTATCCCATTGTCTATGTCATTGATGTAAATAATGAATAAAAGCGGGCTAAAACTGAGCCTTGAGGAACCCCACTGGTAACATTACCCATTCGGATTTTTTACCGCTGATGGTAACCTCTGTTTCCTGTCGCTAATCCACGCCTTAATCCAATCAAATACCTTCCTCTTATCCCATGAGCCCTGACTTTATTCAACAGTCTCTGGTGAGGTACCTTATCGAAGGCCTCACTAAAATCAAGATAAACTACATCATAGCTCTCATCATTGTCAGCTGCCTCGTTTACTCTATTGTAAAAGGATAAAAGATTAGTGAGGCACGACTTTACTTTAAGGGGGGCCACCCCGGTGAATTATTGACGAATATTTTTGAAATATAGCTTTCTTGGTTTTTTCGCTCAGCATGTCCCAGACACCATAAATTATCACGTGGTGAAGTTTTTTTACAAAAAATAAATCCCTTCCGCACCTAGACGCCATTTTTAAATGGCCCGTGGTGTTGCGTCATAGCCTGACGTGCGCGCTAAAAAGTGAGGTATCATTCAATGCTTATAACTACGTAGAAGTATAAAAAAATACTTGTTTCTTTATATTAATTTTCATGTTTGGCATCCTTCGCCTCAGAGAGAGAGAGAGAGAGTGTCAGCCACCAGCCCGCCAGCACGCCAGTACCTCCCTAGATCTCAGACGGGGCTGGTGCGCTGTACTTTTGCTGCTATTTTTCCCTGCTACTCGGCCTGTAAGATGACTTACAAACGTAAGCTCTTCAATGTGAGGCTTTCCAACTTCAAGAAGGGTAGAGGAAGAGGAAAGAGACGGCAAGAACAAGAAGAAAGCAGAACTGAGGCAGATTTGGCTGCTCACTCACTCTCCTCGCCTGACTCACCACCTCCCGGCCCGCCTTGGCTTATCACCTCCCGGCCCTCACCTCCTCGCCTCCACCACAACAACAACTGCTTCCCTCACTACCAAGCACATATCGCTGCAGTTCATCGCCTGTTATTCCTGTTCCTTCTACATCTGCTACTCCAGAATCACCACAGCTACATGACACGTCGCTGCAGCTACGTACATATCTTCTCCAGCAAGACGAGATGATGCCTGCCGCCCCACAAACAAGCCAGATCGACAAATACATCACAGTCTCCCTAGATCAACTGAACCAGCTCTTCGCGACGCCAAAATGCACCACAAAGAAATGCACGAGCACCCTGACAGTGACAGCTAGTCAAGGCGCGTTAGAGACCAGATGCGCGCGGTGTGATACACTTGTCACATCTGTTCCTGCCCCGCTCCATCCTCTTGACAGCGACTACTCTATTATCACGCTGCGTGAAGTTTACTTCAGTCTGGTGTCTGGCATCGGCTACAATGGGATCAAGCTGAATGAAGCACTGCTTACAGGAGGGAAGATCAACAACAAGACCTTCCTTAAATACTGCACCTTCCTCTACCAGGAGATGAATGCACATTTTCAAGAAGATAGCTGATTTGAGGAAAGCTGTCTTCAAGTACTATACTGAACAACTACACATGACACAAGATCAAAACGGCAACCTCAATATAGACGTCAGCTATGATGCAAGCTGGATGAAGCGGGGATTCAAGTCACACATCGGCATCGGGTTTGCTGTTGAAGTAAACACAGGCTTCATCGTTGACCTCGATGTTCTATCAAATTTTTGTAGAACATGCAACACTGGCAGTAACAGACAACATGACTGCCAGAAAAACTTTGATGGCAAGGCAGGGGCGATGGAGGCAGAGATTGCAAAGCGCATCTGGTGTCGCTCACAGCAATACAAGATGCGCTTCACGACATTTGTGGGTGACGGTGACTCCAGCACTTACAACACCCTCTCGCAGCTGAATGGAGGAAATGAAAGCTATACACAATTCCTGTCATAAAGGAAGAATGCATCAACCACGTCAGCAAAAGGATGGGCACAAGACTCGAAAACTGAAAAAGGAGGCATAAGAAACCATCAACACCAAGAAAGGGAAGAAGATGAAGCGAAGTATTTTGGGTGGAGTCAACATGCTGACAGAAGAGTTGATTGACAAGCTGTCATCATATTATGGCAAAGCCATCAGAGACAACAAGAACAAAACCGTGAGGGGAGATGCAAGGTGCAGTTTGGGCACATATTATCACCTCACCTAAAGCAACGAGAACCCACTTCACCACTTCTGCCCACAAGGTGAAGACTCCTGGTGCTTCTAAGAAGAACGACATCACTAGGGACTACCTGAGAGTGAAAAAGACCACACCAAGAAGAATCTCACCTCGCCAAGAACCCTCATGAAAAGCTGCAGTACATCAGAGTCTGTGTACAAGGATCTTGGCAACCAAAATCTGCTCAGGAGATGCTTGAAGGTGCCACACAAAACCCTAATGAATCTGCATTCCAAGGTGTGGAACAAGTGCCAGAAAATAATTTCTACAGCCGCTTGAGGGTAAAGTTCCTGGTGCAGCACTCAGCACTGGAACATAACTTCGGTTTATGAAGCAGGAAACATTTGGTGCATACCCTCGGTCCTGATCACCCAAGTCTCCAAGGGTCTCTCAAGTGGTTTGACAATTTGAATTTGAATGAAGTGTGTACAGCAATACGAGAACAGACAGTAGAAGATAAACGAGTAACAAGAGGGTTAACAATGAAGACGCGACTTACAACGGACAGGAGACGAGGACAGCGACAATGAAAATACATAGACAGCACAGAAGATACAAGACGAAGGGAGACGAAAAACATTGCACACGAATACACTTAACGAGTCTTTGCTGCAGCGCCATTTTCTTGGAGTCACTGCAGGGGAAGCAGAGCACACGGCTTTCAGCAGTGGCTGCTACAGATACTCCCCCAGTGACTCCAGAGAAGGAACGAAATCTTTCTGGTGCGAGGATGTTTGGGACACAGACGGTGTTGCTTTGGCGACGGAGAGTTGGGGAGCGCCTGGTCTGGGGCCAGCAGGTATGCCAGCTTGTTTGACTCTATCTATGAAGACCGCGTCCTGAGAACCATGTTTGTCGATCGTGACAGTCTTTCTGGTCCGTCTCAGGACGCGGTATCAGGTCCAATGGTAGGGCTGCTGCAGGGGCCGCCGGACGGCATCCACGCTTGCGGGAAGACGTGGGTGCAAGTGTCGAGGTCCTGCTGATTGACGAAAGGTCTTCTTCGGGGAAGAAGCGAGGCTGCACCAGCTGTAAAGAAGGTCCTCATGCCGCACCTTTGAGGCTGGCGGCGAAGTCCTGGACGCCGCCCAGAGGCGGGAAGTGTCAGGTGTGGGCGATTGAAAAGAGAGCTCGCCTGGGGAGCCGGAGGGTTGGTGCCGTAAACTAGATTAGAAAGCCGAGGTGGTGCACTGATCTTCCTGTCAGGGGAGGACCTGATGCCGAGGAGGACCAATGGAAAACCGAGGGACCAGTTGTCGGCGTGTTGGGTGGAGGAGCCATGAGGAGAGGACTTCAGCTGCCGATGGAAAGCGACCTCACGACAAATGCCGTTAGCGCCTACTACTGGAGTGATAAGCTTGACGTTCTGTATGGCGGCGGATGCCGAGAGGTCATAACTGATTCCACACGTTACCCTCGAACTGTCCGCCGCGGTCTGAGGTGAGGCTGGAGGACGCTTCGAAGAACCTGCTGGAAGTTACCTAAGTAGCTGATGAAGGCGTGGGCGAGCAGCGTCCGTAGTGATGTCAGCCATAAGGGGCGGCCTCGGGCCAGCGTGTGGAAACGATCCACGCAGGTAAGGATATAACGGTGGCCTGCGGAGGGTGGCAGAGGACCGACAAGGTCTATGTGGACGTCGGTCAAACCTCTCCGTGAGCGGGCGTGAAGGTGCCGGGTGGAGGTGAGGGTGTGTCGCGCGCGTCACCTTGGAAGCTTGAGCATGATCGAAGGGTGTAGGTTCTGGTCCACAGTCTGACGTCTTTGTTGAATTCCCTCGCTGATGAAAGCGCGACGTCATCAGGCGCTGCGAGAGCTCTGATGCCGGGTGAGAGAGGTCTGTGAGAAGCTGACGGAAGGCCTGGTAGCGGCGGTGTCGCTGTGGCAGGTAGGGACGGACCCGGGAGAGCCGTGGAGACGTCAGCGCGTAAAGGAAAGGTGACGCTTGGTGTCTGGGAGTGTGATTGTATCTTCACTTTTAGCGCCGGGTTGTCAGAAGCTAACCCCAGCTCTGCGTCTCGCCGGACTGATCCGGCGGACTATGGCTAACGTAATCAAGTAATGAGGACGTCACAGCGATAGTGTTGCGGAAGGGCGTCAGCTGGAGCGTTGTCTGCACCTTTGATGTACCGGATGTCGAAGGTGGTGAACTGCAGATGTAGTCCATAGCTGGCGAAGTGGACGTGATAATATGCGAGTCTTTTGTTCCTCAGGGAAGAGGGAAGTAGTGGTGAGGGGCTTGTGGTCGGTGAACACGTGGAAACGACGGCCTTCAATGAAATGGCAAACAGCGGCAGCATGTGAAAGATGGCCAGAAGTTCCCCGGTCGTAAGGAGCTGTGGCCTTCCAGACTTGGTATTGAGCCTAAGGGGAAAAGAAAGCAATCGGCTTCAGGCGTTTTTCGACGAACTGTTATTAGGACAGCTTTCCCAGTCCCAGTGTCTAAGGAGTCTGTTGCTATGAAGACCATCCCGTCATGGGCAAGGGAAAAGGACAACAGCCGACTGTCGCTGAGAGCCTTCTTAGCAACGAAGAAAAGGCGGCGTCAGCGTCCGGAGTTCAGACGAGTGAACTGGCCACGCTTGCGAGGCTTCACCATGGCGTAGAGGGGCTGGAGCATGAGGGAGCAGTGTGGGACCGGCGGTTGTAGCAAAAGTTAACCCATATCCAGGAATTCCCTTGAGTTGGCGCTGGGTGGACGGCTAAGGGAACTGCTGGATGAAGCTTCAGTCCTCAGAGTTAGCAGTGGGCGATGCCCTCTGGAGTAACAGTGTATGGCCAAGGAAGAGTGTGAGAGTAACACCGAGCTCAGACTTGTCTACGTTGATCTGTACTCCACATAGTGCTTACAAACGGGTGAGGACTTGGTGAAGGTATTGTTATTTGTGAGAAGCTTCATCCGGGATAGCGATGAGTAGATCGTCTATATAGGCGAAGCAGAAGAGGGTAACCGCCAGAGGAGAACTTCGTCCCGATGAAGCGTTAAGAAAGGTCTGGGCCCGCGTTCATGAGTCAAACGGCATCCTGACGTATTCAAGAAGACCGAAGGGCGTGATGACGGCAGTCTTCGGTATGTCATCAGGATGGACTGGGAATCTGGTGAAAACGCTGTGACGAGGTCACACACGTAAGATGGTAGAACCAGCAAGTTGGGACGAAGAATTCCTGGATATTTGGCACTGGGTATCTGTCCATCTTAGTGTGTGTGAGTTAAGAGGGCACAGAAGTCTCCACAGGGACGTATGTCGCTAGATTCTTCTTGGGGAGACGACAGTGGAGGGCTGATGACCAGTTTAACAACTTTTAGGCCGTACCAGTACCTTGACGCAACAGAGACTCAGAACTCGGTTTTGGCTTGACGGTAGCGTTCAGGAGCTAAACGACGGGCCTTGGCGTTATACTGGAAGTTCTGTAGTCTCGATAATGATGCGTGCAACGTGGTGTTTGTTGACCAGGCTTTGGCACGCTGGCTGGAATAGGGCTGTGTCAGCGTGGGGAAGGACTTGAGCAGGGGCAACGCGATCTGGTGGTCGCGCTATGGAACGACGGCGGGTTACAAGCGCTGTCATACCGGGTGCTGGTTGTGCATTGGAGAAGATGGGGAAGTGAGCAGGTCAACCAACCTTCGTTCACTCTGACGTCGACTAAGAGGTTGAAGTGCCTTAGGAAGTCTGCTCCGAGGATTGCGAGACGTTCCCCGACGTAGAAAGTCCATTCGAAAACAACGTCGTTGGTAAAGGTCCACTTGCATGGTGTGTCGCGTGTAACCAGACAGGTATTTTGAGTTGCCGGGTGGCGGCGTACAAAAATTGCAAGAGTGGAAGTGGGGAGTTCCGCTGACTGGCGGTTGCTGGGATAATACTGACGTCAGGCGCCGAGTGTAATCAATCAAGGGAACATACCTGGTGTTGGAACGGCGAGTCATGAAGGTGGAGCAGCGCTGAGTTGAGTTGCCGTTGCGCGGTGAGTTCGCGCGCTGGGAGTTGGAGATTGCGTATCCAAAGTGCGCGGTGAGTTGCGCTATGTTGAGATTGAGTTGAAGGTGCGCGGACGAGGTTGCGCTGAGTTGAGTTGCGTTGAGGGCGCGCGGTGAGTTGCGCCGAGATACATTGCGTGCCGAGCTCAGCTACCTGGTGAGTTGACCAGGCGATTATCGCCGAGTGAGGACACGCTACGGTGAAGTCGAGCTGGTGAAATGCCTGATTGAGGACAGCTACAGTGAGTCGAGGCTGAGGAGTGAGAGTTGCGCGGTGAGGACAGCTACAGTGAGTCGAGCTGAGGTGGAAGGTTGCGCAGTGAGGACAGCTACAGTGAAATCGAGGCTGAGATGAGTAGCGCAGTGAGGACAGCTACGGTGAGATCCGAGCTGAAGTGAGAGTTGCGCGTTGTGTGTTCAGCTGTAGTGCTACGTGATTCTTGGGTCTGCCAGGAAGCAAGAGCACACGGCTTTCAGCAGTTAGCTACTACACTGATGAGAGGGTTTTCTATTGAAAGAAGTTGAATAATAATGCAGAGTGGAGTCACATCAGCGTATGAGTGGATGGGACAGGTTGTTATGGAAAGATCATTGATGAATAATACAAGGAAGAGAGTGGGTGATAGGACAGAGCCCTGTGGAATATCACTGTTAATAGAGTTTAGGGGAAGAACCAGTGACCGTCTACCACCGCAGAGATAGAACGGCCGGAAAAGGAAACATGAGAGATAAAGGAACAGAGAGAAGGATAGAATCCGAAAGAGGGCAGTTTGAAAGAAAGCAAGAAGACTGTGCCAGACTCTATCGAAGAAGCTTCCAATAATCTCTGGCGCGACTGAGAAAGATTTCACCAGAAACGGCTAGAGGATGACCAAGAATCAGTTAAGAGCAAGAAGATCGACAGTAGAACGCCCTTGCTTTTGCAACCCATACCAAGCGATCAGATAGAGAAGAAAGGAGTTAAAAGATGGAAAGGTGCTTTTGAGATCTTCCGGTTAAGGATTGATTCAAAAGCTTTAAGATGAAACAGAAAGAGCAAAAGCTATAGGGCAGAGGTTGTTTGAGGGACTGGAACAGTCACCTTCTTGAGGCACAGGCTGTGCAGGAAGGCGTACTTCCAGCAGGTAGGAAAGGTAGATCAGTTGATGAGGCAGAGGAAAGGAGTTAGTTTGACCAGAGCAAGGGGTGTCAGCACTTTGGAAAACACAGTTATTAAGGACAATGGGAGGCACTCCATCAGGTCCATAAACCACTCTGAGAGTTCAGAGGGCCAGAGGGCATAGAAAACATCATTCTTAAGAATCTTATGTAACAGGCATAAAGGAGTCAGAGGGGGATAAACTAGGAAAAATACCTGCAGAATCGTCCAGAATACAGTTGTTACTGCAGAAAGGTTTGAGCGAAGAGTTCAGCCTCAAGAGATAGATGGAAGACGGCGGTGCTGTAAATCCTGGAGTTAGAAAAGAGGCGTGAAAAAGAAGGAAGAGAGTGAAATTGGAGGAGATATTTTGGCGCTAAGTGCCAGAAGTCTCTGGAGGAATTAAGAAAGCGGGTCGTTGACATTTCCTATGGACCTAAGGAGAGTTTTGAGTAGAAGTCGAAGAATAGATTTGGCACGATTCCGGGCGAAATGTAGAGATCATAGTTAGAGGAGTTCGAGGCTCTGAGCCACCTTTTGGCAGAGCTGCCTCTCTATCTTTGACAGCACGAGAACAAGCATTGATTCGACCAAGGGTTTTAGCATGGGAAGTAGAGAGACAGTATGTGGAATGTATACTCCATTCTAGAAATAATCACCTCTGTAATGATACGCTGGGAAGCACACAAAGGTTTCTATGCTGGGCAACAATCATTCCACAGGAAATCGGAAAAGAGTACATCCCTCAGGTCATCCCACTAAGCTGAAGCAAAATGCCGACATCAGCAGCACTGGAGAAGTCAGAGAATTATTCAGAGCAATGGGACAGAAAATACAGAAATAAGGTTATGATGAGGGTATGGAGGAACTGTTCACCAGAGTAAGCTACTCTGTGAAACAGTTCTCTCCACCACCATCAAGCCAAAACCGAGTTCAGGTCTCTGTTGCGTCAGGTATGGCCCAACGGCAACAACTGGTCATCAGCCCTCACGTCGTCAAGAAGAACGGCGACGCACGTCCCTATGGGGAGACTTCTGTGTATAACTCACACACTAAGATGGACAGATGCCAGTGCCAAACGTCCAGAATTTCGATGTCCCAACTTGCTGGTTCTGCCATCTTACGATATGGACCTCGTCAAAACCTTTCCGCAGATTCGATCATCTGATGACATACCGAAGACCGCAAATCGCGCCCTTCGGTCTCTTTGAATACGATCAGGATGCCATTTGGACTCTTAGACATGACTGAACCTTTCAACAACTAATCGACGAAGTTCTCCGCAACTACCCGCTAAAAGCTTCGCCTACGTTGATCTACTCATCAACTATATCCAGATGAAGCTTCTCACAAACAATACCTTCACCAGTCCTCTTTCCCTTGCAAGACTATAGATTACTAGATCAACGTGAGCAAGTCTGGCTCGTGTTGCTATACCTTCTGCCCTGCTACTCCAGAGAACATCCCGCTCCCTCACTCGAGGACTGAAGCCATCCAGTTTGAAAGCCGTCACCCAACGCCAACTCAAAAAATTCTAGGTATGGTTAACTTCTGCAACCGCCCGTCACCTGCCCTCATGCTCCAGCCAGCCCTCTACATATGGTGAAGCCCACTGCAAGCGTGGCCAGTCTCCTCGTCTGAACTCCAGTTGTGCCGCCTTTCTCGCTGCTAAGAAGAGCCCTCCAGCGGCAGTCATGCCTGTCCTTCCTGCCCGGCATGAAGTCTTCACATAACCAGGCTCACCAGACACTGGGACACAGTGCTGTCCTGCAACAGTTAATCCAGCAACTGGAAGCCGTGCTGCTTCCCGTAGGCTCACGCAAGTCTGAGGCCAAATGCAAGCCCTTGACAAAGACTTCTGGCCATCTTCAAGGCTGTCAAAGCTTGTTCCGCTACTTCATTAAAAGCCGTCGTTTCATGTTCACAAACCACAAGCCTCACCACTACCTTCTGAGAACAAAACTCCTACACATCACGTCCACTTCATATGGACATCTGTGTGTGTGTGTGTAGTGGAAAAAGGTGAAGTGATTTATTATTATTGTATTATTGTCAGCTGGGGATCAATGATATTCGTATTACAATTGACGATAGAAAAAATGCAAACGTCTGAAAATAACGGCTTCAGTGGTTGGATGAGTTAAGGAGTAGTTGGTAGTAATTAGCGACAGTAGTAGTTGTAATGGTAATGAAATAGTAGTAGCTGTAGTAGCAGTAGTAGCTAGCTAGTAGTAGTAGTAGTAGTAGCAATAAAAGTAAAATTAGACACTTAACAGTAATAATGGCAGCGGTTGATAGAATATCGCAAGAATACGTGCAAAAAAGGGGGCAGCATCCGTATTGCGAAAACCTACGGAAGACTTCCAATCACATTTCATTAACTCAAGTTGGGTTCCTTTACGTGTTGAAAGATTTCCTCCAATACCATCATCCCCACCTCCACCACCGCCATCATCACCACCACCACGGCCACCAGTGCGTCGAGAAAAGCTGCAAATGGAAATATTGATGTCCACCCGGAATAACCGTCAGTTGGAAGGTTTGCCTTCTGAATAAAATTTCAGTCTCCATTTTCAACACATTCCAGAAGCAGCAATCAATAATCTGTCAGGTTACGTTCTCCTCCCTTTTGCTCCCTCTCTTCCTCCTTTTTATCCGCAGTAAATCACCTACCTGCCTATTGATCTACCGGACAGACCAACAGACCCTACCAACCGACGCAATACCTTTCCGAGCGGTCTGCATATTTCTACCTAATAACCCACTTATCTACCTGTTTACCCACCCCTGTCCTGCCCTTCTAACCGCCATAGCTGTAACCAATTATATCGTACGAAAGGGGTGGTTTCCATGATATATGATAAGCTCTTGAAAGGCCAAAGGAGTGTTCGTTTTCTCCGATGTTTCAATTAAGGACACTATTGAGTTGCCAAAGGTGGAAGCATTCTTGGTGTGTTGTAAATATCCAAAATAATTGTTAGTATTTATGTTTGAAATTCCTTGATTTTTCTTACGCTCTAAAGGTATAGCCATGAAACGTATTTGTGAATATTTTGTCTGGTTCACCTTTTGCATGAACGAAGCTCATTGTGCTTTGAATAGAAATACGTTGTGAAATTCAAGTAAGAAAAGCCCTAAGTTTTTCTTTTGCGAAGGTCTTCGTAGCAATGGAGTCCGATTGTTTAAATATAAAACGCGTCAAATGTTTTTATGAACTATAAAGAACACATTGTTATAAAAAATATCGTTTAAGCCTTAGATTAGTGTCTCTTGCTGCGAAAGGCTTTGACGCAGCGGAAATAAAACCCTCACTAGGGGACTTAACGAATTCCTGAACCTCTAATGGTAGGGTCTTGTTACTGAAGGTTTTTGCAGCAGCGGAATCTGAATCACTTGCAGCTAAATAACACCCACGGAAGGAGATATCAGAGAGATGCCGCCGCGTATGTGCAGTGCGGAGGTGCGCGCAGATTCAAGCCGACACCAACGCCCAGCAGACACGTGTTTCACGCTTTCCACAGGCCGCCGCTCTTCAGTTACCTCGTGTTTTACCTTTGTCTGTCTGTGTTTATTCGTTGCGATATGCCTGGCCAGCGCGGTGGATTTATTTTTCACTCAGTGTGTTTGTTGGTGTGTGTTATTATTGTGTGTGTGTGTGTGTGTGTGTGTGTGTGTGTGTGTGTGTGTGTGTGTGCACGCGCCTGCCTGACCGTTTGGTAGTAGTGGTGGTGGTGGCGGCGTCGGCTCCTGTGGTAGTAAGTTGGGTTTAGCCACTAATGATTGGTGTAGTGGTGGTGGTGGAGGTGGAGGTGGTGGAGATGGGGATGGGGATGGGGATGGGAGTAGTGGTGGTGGTGGTAGTGGTGATGATAGGGGTTGGGGTGAGTGGTGGTGGTGGGATGGAGGTGAAGGTTTGGTGATGGGAGAGGGGAAAGGGTGGCGGGGGTAGTGGTGGAGGGGATGGGGATAGGGTTGCGAGTGTTGTTGTTGTTGTTGTTGTTGTTGTTGTGGTTGTTGTTGGTGGTGGTGGTGGTGGCGTGCCTGCCCAGACTTAGGCCCAGGAGCAGGATCATCGCCCTCATAAACTACGCCCTGAACGAGTCCTTCTTCCAGGATTTTCCCCTCTTTTTCCTTCTCTCTCTCTCTCTCTCTCTCTCTCTCTCTCTCTCTCTCTCTCTCTCTCTCTCTCTCTCTCTCTCTCTCTCTCTCTCTCTCTCTCTCTCTCTCTCTCTCTCTCTCTCTCTCTCTCTCTCTCTCTCTCTCTCTCTCTCTCTCTCTCTCTCTCTCTCTCTCTCTCTCTCTCTCTCTCTCTCTCCTTGTTCGCCATTTTTTCTACCTTTTTTCTATAATATTCTCTTGATCATACGAGTCCTCATATTGTTAAGTCATTTTTTAATCCCCGCTTCTGTCTATCATTATTTCCTTGCTTGTCATTGGTTTTGTAAGACACCCTCCAATTATTTCCTTTATTCCTATTAGTTCCTTCCCTTCACTTTATAGTATTCATCATATCCTTTCCCTCTCCCTCGGTTCTCTTTGTTTTCCTCCTCCCGCCTCATCGGGCTCATAAGCTTGACCTAACATGAATCCTTGCGGGTTTCCCCCTCGTCTGTCTCTCCTTCCTTCCTTCCCGTCCCTCATTCTTTCCCTTCTCTCGCTCCCTCTCTTGTTCCGCAGTTCTTTATTTCTCCCTTCGATCAATCTTATCTTCCACAATCACCTTTATCATAAACTGGACCTTAAATGAGGGCTATTCTTAACAATCTACACTGTTTTTTTATTCTATTTTGCATTTTCTATCTAATGTATGTGTTTGACTATGTTTTTTTCTCCTACTCTTGTTTCTCTTCGGTTTTTCTTGCTTTTCTTCCTTATTTTCCTTTCTTCTCTTCCTTCTTTATTTTATTTTCATCTCTATAACTCTCCTTCAGTCCTTCTCTTTTCCCTTCAATAGTATGTACGTGTTTATGTTTTCTCTACTCTTGTTTCCCTTCGGTTTTCCTTCCTTTCCTTCCTTATTTTCCTTTCTTCTTTCCTTCCTTCTTTCTTTTCTTTTCATCTCTATAACTCTTCATCAGTCTTTCTCTTTTCCCTTCAAACGTATATATGTGTTTGTCTGTTTTTTTTCTCCTGCTTTTGTTTCCCATCGCTTTTCCTTCTTTATTGTCTTTTCATCTATGTAACTCTCCTTCAGTCCTTCTCTCTTCCCTTCTCTTTCGCTTTTATCGTGCGTCAGACCTGTCTCTCTCCTCTCCCCTCCTTCGCCCGCTCCTCCTCCTCTCCGTTCCTTGGCCGGACAGGATCGTATCACGGCATTATATATTTTAAGGAAGAAATGGATCGCAGGAACGCAACACTAGGGTCAGAGGAGGGGCCGAGGAAAAGAAGGAAGGAAGGAAGGAAGGAGGGGAGGAAGGAAGAAAGCGAGGAAGATAGCATGGATTAACCGGTAGGAAGTTGAGACGGATGGAAGAGGTAAGGGAATAGGAGGAGGAGGAGGAGGAACAGGAGGAGAGGGGAGAAGGAAGTTTGGAGGAAGAAAAGTTAGGAGAAGGAAGACGGGGAAATGAAACGAAGATGGAGGAAGTGAGCCGCATATTTAATCGTCGTGTTTGGGAAATGTCGAGAAAGTCTGGAAAACCATTAGATAAAGATGGAACTACAAGAACCATCACTGTTGAATCTATATAATGCTTGCTTAGTAAAATGAGTTAATACGGGAACTAAAGCGAGCGACGTAGCACATAAATAATAGTTCTTGTAAATAAGGAAAAGCATGAATCAGAAACAATGAAAACAAATCAAACACATATTCTGAATCTCGTAATTATAAGACGATAGCGGAGAGAGAGAGAGAGAGAGAGAGAGAGAGAGAGAGAGAGAGAGAGAAGAGAGAAGAATAATAGAGTGAATATATAAGAAGTTAGTGGCCAGAGAAAGAGGGATGGAGAAGCTCTGATGATTTTCTCTCTCTCTCTCTCTCTCTCTCTCTCTCTCTCTCTCTCTCTCTCTCTCTCTCTCTCTCTCTCTCTCTCTCTCTCTCTCTCTCTGTCACAAACATAACAATCACGACTTCACATTGCTCCACATTAAGCCATTATGTATGTGTGTGTGTGTGTGTGTGTGTGTGTGTGTGTGTGTGTGTGTGTGTGTGTGTGTGTGCCTTTGAAGGAGAGGGAAGAGCGGTCTCTGTAAATGTTTGAGAGGGAGATGAAATGTAGTTCTCTCTCTCTCTCTCTCTCTCTCTCTCTCTCTCTCTCTCTCTCTCTCTCTCTCTCTCTCTCTCTCTCTCTCTCTCTCTCTCTCTCTCTCTCTCTCTCTCTCTCTCTCTCTCTTTAACTAACCTCACTCCCAAGCACATTATGGCTCCCAATTACAGTTTCTCTTCTCCTTTCTTCTTTTCTTCTCGCCCTCATTCATTTCCTGAGCGTGTGTTTAGTTCCGAGGGGGCTGTCGTGTGTGTGTGTGTGTGTGTGTGTGTGTGTGTGTGTGTGTGTGTGTGTGTGTGTGTGTGTGTGTGTGTGTGTGTGTGTGTGTGTGTGTGTGTGTGTGTGTTACTGCTCTCATTATGTGTGTATATTCTTGCTTTTATGCAGAGTCAGAACGTAGAAACTTAGCTCATGAAGGTTTGTTTGTGTGTGTGTGTGTGTGTGTGTGTGTGTGTGTGTGTGTGTGTGTGTGTGTGTGTGTGTGTGTGTGTGTAAATGTTTGCACTTGTGGCTTTAAGAGGTTATATGAGACTGAGCTGCAAGAGGTCATTTTGCCTTCTTATGGTAGCTTGCTCTCCTCCCCTACTCAATATCAACCTCCATGTGTGTAGCCAAGCCTTCAGCGTTTATTTTTTTCATATAACTTCACTCCACTTAAATACTGCCCTTTGTATGTCATGTTCTTGCCTACCTCTTTCCTGGATCTGAGTGTGCATATCCAGTCTGTAATCGTTGCTGCGGGTTGCTAAATATTTTTTCAGTAAGATTGATTTATCTTTTCTCTTGTTAATCCTCTTAGCCCATTTAAATGTAGTACTGAAGAGAGAGAGAGAGAGAGAGAGAGAGAGAGAGAGAGAGAGAGAGAGAGAGAGAGAGAGAGAGAGAGAGAGAGAGAGAGAGAGAGAGAGAGAGAGAGAGAGAGAGAGAGAGAGAGAGAGAGAGAGAGAGAGAGAGAGAGAGAGAGAGGAGAGAGAGAGAGAGAGAGAGAGAGAGAGAGAGAGAGAGAGAGAGAGGAGAGAGAGAGAGAGAGAGAGAGAGTTCTCTGCTAGATTAAACATGTCGTGCATATTTTCCTTACTGGAAATACGTGCTTATTTCTCTATGCGGAAGGTGCCATGACGGAGGTGATCGCTTTGTCTATAGAGGTCGTGCTTAGTTCTCAACACAATATAAGGTAAATGCAAATTCTGGGAAGCTTTGTGAGGTGCAGAGTGACAGGCACGGACTGAAAGTGGTGAGAAGCTTGGTGGCGGTGGCTGAGAGGTCTGCGTATATATATGTCTACGGTGTTCTGGAGGATCCGGGTTCAAGTTCCATATTTTTAAACATTTCTGCGCCCAAGAACACGTAATTTACTAGTCTTTCGTGGGAGTTTACGGCTTTTCCAGGGGGTACTTTTTGTTAACCTGGTGCGTAGTCTGAAACCTTCTTCACCAATGTAGCCGTGAACCTAAAAGAACTACCTGGCCAGCCCCAGAACTCGATTAACCTCCCTTTTTGGCCTTTGAAATAGGGTGTGTGTGAGGGTGGGAGCATCTGACAATACTAACTCTTAAGTCCCGCTCCCTCCGCTACAAGATGACAATTTTAAGTCTGTCGCTGGTAGGGCCTAAGATTACCCACATGCTTGTCCTGAAGACCACTTCATCAACGTTGGCTCCAGATAAACTCTCTACAGCGGGTTAAAAAGCATAGAACCAAGCAAGATGGCGCTACTATAAAACGTCTTAAGCCTATGCTGGGATTACTTTCATTGGTTAGCCCACCATCAGGACCCATCAAGATAGCCTTTAGGCGCTATATGCCGAACGTAAAAACATCCCTTTTGATGCTAGTAAGAAGTGCTGCTCTCCGTGTTGTCACTGGGGATCCTGATTATATGGTTGTTGTGAACCGCAGAGGGAAAGAACTGAACTGAGAGGAGGAATGCTGATAGAAAGTGCTACTGAGCTTCCTAAACGTTACCCTGCGCTTTTAACTTCTTTCTAACAGGAGGGATGTATCAAACTCCTTGTGGACAATAAACAAAGAACTCTGCCAGGAGGGCTGGAAGCTCCACCTCACTTCGCTAGAAAAGACAAACTTACACAGATAAATGCGTTGACGTGCCTGGCTCACTGCAGGTTTTAATTTAGAATGAAGAAAATGCTGGGCACTCTCTGAATTTATCTGCATCCTATACACCTTCCTCTGGCCACAACCTTGTTTGTTTATGACTTATAATTAGTTTTTCTTTTCTTCTTTCTTCGTTTTCTTTCTTTTCTCTTTTTCTTCTTTCTTCTTTTTCTACTTCTTTTTTCTTTTTTTCTTTCTTTCTTCTTCTTCTTCTTCTTTCTCTTCTTTCTGTTAGTGTTATAATTTTATTGCTACTACTTACTACTACCTACTACTACTACACCACTATTAAAAACAAACCAATTGCCAGTGTTCTTGTTACTGTTCCTGTCCCCGTCCCCGCCTCCCCACCCGCTGCCGCCGTCAGCCGTATACCACCGGCCATCACCATTCGTGGTCAACAAGCTTCTCGTGAAGCAGCCGCACCAGTAACACTAAAAGTACACGCGTGTCAAATATGTGCGCGTGTTTTATTTCATAATGCACTCCGGCGGCACCCATTTCGTGATTATTCTTGATGCAGAACAATTTCGGTGTTTTATTGACCCTCGTCTCCAGCGGGATAAAGAAAAACCTTTTGGGCCAACTTTTTTCAGAATATCAGAACTGATAAGGAATATATGATCGGCCGGCATCTGATGAAGTGGCCACAGTTAATGAAGATGTCACGGCCAGGGTTCCGGATTAATTAGAAGCCGATCAATCACTTCAGAGTTTGGATTGAGCGGCCGCTTCCAGATATTATACACAGAGTCACTGAAAGAGGCATCGCTGGCGGGACCCGTAAGAGAAGCCCGGGCAAAGTCTCCTTTGTGCGCGCCCTTCCGTCAGTCTGTGGATGAAGCTAGGATGATGGGGCAAGGGTGAGAGGTGGAAGTGAGAGGGGTAGGTGGGGAAGGAAAGAATGAGTAATGAAAGAAGGAGGTAGGGATGGGAGAGGAGAAAAGAGGACGGGGAGGAAGGAAAAGGGACAGGAAAGAAAGAAGAAAGGAACGATGAAGGAGAAGGTAATGGAAAAAAACTTCCTCTTTTTCCGAAGTGTTCCTGCTGAAGGAAAACTGCTTACTTTCTCCGTTTATATTTTTGTCTGCAATATTTTTAGAAGTGTACTGCGTCCTCCACTTTCAAGGAATACCAAGAGACAAAACGTCGTCCTGAGCGCTTGGCAACATCATCTCATCCAACCGCTCCGGAAACAACAGACAGATTCAAACCAATATTCACTAAAAAGTATAAAAACAGAAGAAAAAACCTGCAAATTAGCGTCACATCTCCAGGGACGTTATGCCCCGGACGTGAGACCCCTATACACGTACCCTGGTCACCACGAGGAGAGAGCGCTGCTGTCCTCGCGCCCCGCTACTTGCCACCTAAAATTTGCATTCATGTCCACTACATCACTGCGCAGGGGAAGGAGCGTAGCATGGCTGCTCCCAATTCCTGCCCATGGCCGTGAGGAAAGGAGTCTCATTTACCGCAGCGTCCACGGCAGCACATCGAGCAGCCCTTGGCACCTGACTACCTCCCTGCATGGTGTTTTTCCAAGGTCAGTGGGAAAAGAATGTGTTGGAGTGGGAGGAGGGAGAGGGCGCTTGGAAGGGACTCAAGTAGCACTTGGTAATAGAATCCATGTGAGGGAAGACTAGTATGGAAAAATAGGAAAATAGAGAAAAACTTTGAGATTTGAGGAGAAAAGAAATTAAGGTAGGAGAGAGGATAAGGTGCAGCATTGAAAGCGTTCATATGAGGGTGAGTCCCACGGAAGGAGAAAAGGAATGAGAGAGAAAAACATAAACATTGAGGAGAAAGGAGACGAGGGTAGGGAGTTATGGCGCAGTTTGTTTAGCTAGTTAAGCGATAGACAGCCACACAGTGCAAGATGGAGGTGCAGTATTAGCGTTTATAGTATGAGGGAAGAAGTTCACTCGAGAGAAAAGGGAACAGAGAGAAAAACTATAAACAATTAAGGAGAAAAGAGACGAGGGTAGACTCCATATGTTTGTTTAGTTAGTTAAGGATAGACGTACAGTAAGATGAGGTGCGAGTATTAAGCGTTTATATGAGGGAAAGGAGTCCTCGAGAGAAAAGGAACGAGAGAGAAAACATAAACATTGAAGAAGAAAAGAGACGAGGGAACATGAGACTTATATGTTTGTTTAGTTATTGAATTGATAATGAACGTACAGTGTAAAATTAAGTGCAGTATTAAAGCGCTTTTTGGGGTGTGAAGAAAGCATAAAAGAACAGGACAAAAGAACAAGAAGGAAAGCCTCACAATATACTTGTAAAGAGAAGGAAATGTAAATAGGGAAATATGGGTGATACAGGGAAAGAGATACAGGGAAGGAAAGAGGACGAAAGAAAAGGAAAACTAGGCAAATATAGAGAACAAGAGCGAATGAGAGAGAGAGAGAGAGAGAGAGAGAGAGAGAGAGAGAGAGAGAGAGAGAGAGAGAGAGAGAGAGAGAGAGAGAGAGAGAGAGAGAGAGAGAGAGAGAGAGAGAGAGAGAGAGGAGAGGTGGAGTTAAGTAAGTAAAGAACGTAGAAATAGCAGCAAAAAGAAAAGGAAGGAAAAAGAAAGGGGAGGAAAGAGAGAGAGAGAGAGAGAGAGAGAGAGAGAGAGAGAGAGAGGGTAGAGAGAGAGAGAGAGAGAGAGAGAGAGAGAGAGAGAGAGAGAGAGAGAGAGAGAGAGAGAGAGAGAGAGAGAGAGAGAGAGAGAGAGAGAGAGCGAGAGAGAGGAGCGAGAGAGAAGAAAAGGATTGTTCCCAAGAAGGGCAAAGTGCAATTCTCTCATCTCATTAACTCAGCGTCTTGATGGTTCTCTCAATGCAAATTGTAAAAAGAATATTAATTGATATCCGGATAGAGTTCCGGCGTTAGCGACAAAAAACACCTAATTAAACGAGACCTTTTGTAATCTCCTAAGGAAAAGAGACGCATTCATTTATACTTCCGCTCCTTCCTACTCCCTTTACCCCCCCCCCACCCTTCACTTTGCTCCCTTCTCCCCCTACGCCCTATGCCTCCTCTCCCTCCCAGGCCTTCCCTTCCCCCTATCCCCAACACGTCTTCAACCCCCTCTCCCTCTCTACTCCAACCCAAATATGTCTCATAGGCGTTTCCTTTCACTATCCCCGGCTGGCGTCCTCATCAATACTGCTGCGAGGTGAATAAAATGGAATAAAATTAGCAAAAGTTTGGTCACACAGACGTAATCTTAGCGAGCTTATGCGCCTAATCGAGAGACCCAGAGAGAAGAGCGAGAGGGGAGGAGGAGAAAGGGAGTAAGCTGAGGAAAGGTCAGGAGAGAAAAGAGGTGAGAGAAAACGAGGGAAGGAAGGAAGAGGAAGGAAGTAAGGAGGAGGGTTGAGAGCTGAAGGATACTAAACCTAGGGATGTGGAAGAAAAATAGTTTGTAAGTTGAAGTGAAGAACAAAAGGAGGAGAAAAGTAAAAAGAGAGAGGAAAGGAAGGAGTGAAGGAAGGAGTGAACTGAGAGAGAGAGAGAGAGAGAGAGAGAGAGAGAGAGAGAGAGAGAGAGAGAGAGAGAGAGAGAGAGAGAGAGAGAGAGAAGAGAGAGAGAGAGAGAGAGAGAGAGAGAGAGAGAGAGAGAGGAAGGTTAAAAAAGTAAATAAAGAACGAAATAAGGAATGAAAGAAAGAAAGAAAGAAAGGGAAAAGAAAGGAAGGAGGAAAAAAAGGAAGAGAGAGAGAGAGAGAGAGAGAGAGAGAGAGAGAGAGAGAGAGAGAGAGAGAGAGAGAGAGAGAGAGAGAGAGAGAGAGAGAGAGAGAGAGAGAGAGAGAGAGAGAATAACGCAGTAAAGCAAGAAACATATATAGAAGGAGAGAAAGGAGACGACGCCAAGGAAAAGAAGGAGAGCGACAAAAGATTGGGAGAAGAAAGGAAATGGTGGAGGAAGGAAGATTGTGAGAATGAAGGAAAAAAGGAGAGTAAAGAGAGAGGGATAAGTGAGGTAGAAAGAGTAGGATGGAGGTAAGGGAGGAGAAGGAAATCAAAGCAAAGGATAGGATAAATAAAGGGAATGGAGGATAGGGCGTAGACTGCAGAGGGAGAGAGAAGAAAGGAAGGAAAGAAAGAAGAGGAAGGAAGATCGTAGACAAAAAGGAAGGAAGGAAGGAGAGAGAAAGGATAGAGGGAAAGAAGAGAGATTCTAGAGGAGAGGAGGGAAGGAAAGAAAATAAGGGAAGGGGAAAGAAAGTGAGAAATGGAGGAGAAAAAAACAGGAATAGGTGGAGGGAATAAGAGGGATGGATGGGAGGAGGAGGGAAGGTAAAAAGAAAAGAAAGTAACGAAAAGTAAAGATGGGTGGAGGAGAAGAAGAAGAATAAGGAAGAGGGAGGAAAGGAGAAAGAGAAGGGAGGAGGAGGAGTGAGCAGAAGAGAGGAAGAAGGAGGGAAGAGGAGAAAAAGGAGGAGAAGGAGGAGGAAGAGGCAGAGGAGGAGAAGGAGGACGAAGAGGGAGAGGAGGAGAAGAAGGGGAGAAAGGAATAGGAGTAGAAGAGGAAGGAAAGGAGAAAGAGAAGGAGGAGGAGGAGGAGGAACAGGTTGAAGAAGGAGAAGAAGAAAAGAAGGAGGAGGAGGGAATAGGGCAGAGAGAGGAGGGAGGACGAAGAGGGAGAGGAGGAGGAGGAGAAACAAGCAGAAAGAGGGGAGGAGGAGGAGGAGTGAGCTTGAGGAACAGGAGGAAGAAGAGGAAGAGGGAGAAAGAAAAGAAGGAGGAGGAGGGAGGAACAGGCAGAAGAGGAGGAGGGACGAAAAAGGGAGAATTAGAGAAGGGAGAAGCAAGGAAAAGGAAAAGGAGAAAGAGAAGGGAGGAGAGGAGGAGGAGGAAACAGGAGGTGAAGGGAAAAAGGAAGAAGGAGGAGGAAGGAGGAGGAACAAGGCAGAGGAGGAGGGAAGGGGACAGAAGAGGGAGGAGAGGAGGGGAAGAGTGTGGGAGTGCAGAAAGCTAATCCAATCAATGTACACAATTTTTTTTCACACCACTGTGGAAGATTAAAATCACCTTCCCATTAAGCCAATTACTTCCATACTACAGGTGGACGCTGACCCAGGGGTGATGGTGGAGTGGTGGGCGGCACGTTGTTGTTGGGATGTGGTGTTGGTGGTAGTGGTTGAGGTGGGGATGGATTTATGGTAATGAATTGTTGGTGGTAGTGATGATGATGGTGTTGGTGGTGAGTAGTGGTGGTGGTGGTGGGTGGTGGTGGTGGTGACTCAGAGAGATGGCGGTGTAATATTATAATAATGTGACATAATAATAAGTCGACATTCCAGGCTCACAAAGTTTCCTTGGCAGGAGGAGTTCTTGACACAATGGTTCATTCTCAAAACCAGGTGTAATGTTTGCGTAATTTTGCTCATAATTATAAGAACTTCTGATAAGGAATGGTGGCAGGGGAGAGAGAGAGAGAGAGAGAGAGAGAGAGAGAGAGAGAGAGAGAGAGAGAGAGAGAGAGAGAGAGAGAGAGATATGAACGGATTTGAATAATATACCTAAAAAGTAAATAGGTAAATAAGTGGATTCATGTTTGCATAATGAATAAATGAAAAAGGGTCATACCAGAGTCAGAGTACACACACACACACACACACACACACACACACACACACACACACACAGAAAAGGTGTGTGTGTGTGTGTGTGTGTGTGTTTCTGAAATATCCTATGCTCTCTCTCAACACAATCTCGGATTCAGAAACTCAAATAGAGATCCACAATTTTTTTCAACGGAAACGCTTTTCTTTGCAAGGTCCCTAATGTGATACATTTCACTTCCATATCACGATTCCAGTAATCCTCCCTTCTTCCTCCTCCAGTTCCTCTTATCTCCTTCTCTTCTCCTCTTCCTCCTCCTCCTCCTCCTTCCTCCCCTTCTCCTCCTCCTCCTTTTCTCTTCTTCTGTTTCTTTCATCATCATCTTTTTCTTCTCTATCTTCTTGTTTTTCTTTACTTTCTCTCCATTACCTATATCGTTTGTCATTTCCTTTCTCCTCTTCTTCTCTATATCCTCCTTTTCATT